>NC_048588.1:11383052-11525552 GCF_013265735.2 Oncorhynchus mykiss | reverse complement strand
AGAGAAATAGAGGGAGGGAGACATATGGATGGACAGAAAACAGCCGTGAGAGAGATGAGGGCAGAGGGAAAGAAGGTCCAAAATATGTTTTTGGACTGACCCAGCAGAGACCATATGTAGCAATCCCTTATGGGTTGAGAGTGCCCTTACTGAAAATAATTAAGGACTGGTGTGCTCAACTCTGAATTCCTTGCATAGAAGCAGTCTCTTTGGCTGCAAGGTTAGAAGTTCATAATATAGCCTAAAACTAACTTAATCAGTTTAAGGCTGTTGCTAAAACAAGTCTGTTTATCTCGGCTCCTAAAAATGAACGAAGTCGTTTCTGCCTTTTCCCAAAGAGTGTGGTTAGCCATGTGAGACTCATCAGGACTATTTTCCAATGCTGAGATTAGGTTATCCCTGAGCCTCACCTGAGAAACATTGCTTACAAACACGTAATGGGATGAGATGTGCAGGAATTGTGTTTGACTGGGTTGTACTGACTATGACTGGAATGTTGTATCCCTGTTGGTGGGCTGATCTCTATTCTCAAGTCATTTGATCAATGCTTTCACTTGCATTTGTCGACATGCAAATAAACATTGACTCCATTGAGAATAAATATTTGTGCCATGCAAATGACATGGCCAGCTACCAAACTGTGTTTATGGTGGTAAGGGTAAGTAACAACACATCTGCCACGCTGATCCTCAACAAAGGGGCCCCTCAGGGGTGCGTGTTCAGTTCCCTCTTGTACTCCCTGTTCACCCATGACTGCACGGTCAGGCACGACTCCAACACCATCATTAAGTACACTGCTGCTACTCTCTGTTTGTTATCCATGCATAGTCACTTTAACTCTACCTACATGTACATATTACCTCAATTACCTCGACTAACCAGTGCCCTCGCACATTGACTGTACCAGAACCCCCTGTATATAGCCTCCACATTGACTCTGTACCAGAACCCCCTGTATATAGCCTCCACATTGACTCTGTACCAGAACCCGCAATATATAGCCTCCACATTGACTCTGTACCGGTACCCCCTGTATATAGCCTCCACATTGACTCTGTACCAGAACCCCCTGTATATAGCCTCCACATTGACTCTGTACCAGAACCCCCTGTATATAGATAGCCTCCACATTGACTCTGTACCAGAACCCCCTGTATATAGATAGCCTCCACATTGACTCTGTACCAGAACCCGCAGTATATAGCCTCCACATTGACTCTGTACCAGAACCCGCAGTATATAGCCTCCACATGGACTCTGTACCAGAACCCCCTGTATATAGCCTCCACATTGACTCTGTACCAGAACCCCCTGTATATAGCCTCCACATTGACTCTGTACCAGAATCCCCTGTATATAACCTCACTATTGCTATTGTTTGTTATAAAAAATCTTACTGCATTGTTGGTTAAGTAAGCATTTCACTGTAAGGTGAACCTGCTGCAGTCGACTCATGTCCAGAAACACATTTTGATTTGTTGTGTTTTTGGTGTAACATGTACTCCTGATACTCCTGGGTTGGGAAACCAGCTCTATTGCATAACACAAAAATAATACCCAACAGCTCTTGGTTTAAAATGTGTATGTCCGCACGGCCTCAGAAACCAAGGATGGGTCGCCATATTGTCATTCCAGGCCACACCCACACTTGGTTTCTAAGGACAAGCAGGGTCACCTGGGAGAGAGAGAACGAAAATAAAAGGTACCCTTGTTACCTCCTACTTCAACCCAGCCCTACACCACCTCACCAGCACCTGATCGACCCCTAGCCTCTACCCCCTTGGCACCAGATCCGAGAGGATTGGATTGGTGTATCCAAGAGGTAAGAGGAAAGGTGGAGCTATTCCTTCAAACTAGCCGATCTATTCAGATATACAGTACTTGAATTGTCAAGGGATAGGGGTGGCTAGTGGTTGATTTGGAGCTCAACGTTTGAGAGTGAAAGTAGTAGTAGGAGGACCTCCCACCCCAACGCTGCCCTACACACCACCTCAACACACACTACCTCAACACACACTGCTCAACCCAACATTGGTTCAGCACATTCTTCCTCAGCAAGCGTCATGTAAGGAGCCCTGCCGCCCAGTGCCCCGCCCAGCTACCCTGCTCTTTTCATTAACTCATTGGGAGGTCACATCAGCCCCTGACCCTGTGACCCCATCCTCCAGATATGCCCACTTTGTTCCCATTGGGACTGCAGACCCTGATGAGCTCTCAATCATTATTCTCCAAGAGCCAAGAGCCAGGAGCAGGAATAATCTAGTTGGCAGATGTCGTGCACGCTCAATTAGCATGTGCTGCTGCTGGGGGAGAGGACCTTAGGAGTGGCGATAGGCAAGAATTCAGGAAGTTATCCATTGTCTGAAGCAGGAAGAGGTTACTAGTAATAGCAGAGATGGAAGAGGACACCCCATTCACTGTTTTTTTCTGGTTCAATAAAAGTCAATGAACTAAGTAGACCAGACCCAGCTGCTTTTGTTGTATTTGTGTCTATGCGAGACACACCCAGTTAAGTAGACTGGAACTGACTATTTTATTTCACTGCTAAACTGAGTGAACTATCTTCATTTAATGAGTGAATTCTCTTCATTTATCTACCATCTTTGGTAATAGCCAGCAAACATGTGTTGATGGATTATATGCACTGACCCTTTTGACTCATCACATACTATTTTCTATCCTCTTGCCTAGTCACTTTATCCCTACCTTTATGTACATATCTACTTCAATTACCTCATACCCCTGCACATCGCCTCGGTACTGGTACCCTGTGTATATAGCTAAGTGATCATTATTCATTGACTCAGTACTAGTACCCTGTGTTTATAGCTAAGTTACCATTTATTCATTGACTCAGTACTGGTACCCTGTGTATATAGCTATGGTATTGTTACTCATTGTGTATTTGTTCCTTGTGTTATATTTCTGGTTTTCTCTCTGCATTGTTGGGAAGGGCCTGTAAGTAAGCATTTCACTGTCTACACCTGTTGTTTACAAAGCATGTGACAAATAAAATGTGATTTAGAGCGTTAGCATTTCCCATGTATGATGATGACACAATAATGACCCAACAATGACCCAAATAATGACCCAAAAATTACCCAATAATGACCCAAATAATGACCCAACAATGACCCAAATAATGACCCAATAATGACCCAAATAATGACCCAATAATGACCCAAATAATGACCCAACAATGACCCAACAATGACCCAAATAATGACCCAAATAATGACCCAATAATGACCCAAATAATGACCCAATAATTACCCAATAATGACCCAAATAATGACCCAATAATGACCCAATAATGACCCAAATAATGACCCAACAATGACCCAAATAATGACCCAACAATGACCCAAACAATGACCCAATAATGACCCAAATAATGACCCAATAATGACCCAATAATGACCCAAATAATGACCCAACAATGACCCAAATAATGACCCAACAATGACCCAAATAATGACCCAACAATGACCCAAATAATGACCCAACAATGACCCAAATAATGACCCAACAATGACCCAACAATGACCCAATAATGACCCAATAATGACCCAAACAATGACCCAAACAATGACCCAACAATGACCCAACAATGACCCAATAATGACCCAATAATGACCCAATAATGACCCAAATAATGACCCAACAATGACCCAAATAATGACCCAACAATGACCCAACAATGACCCAATAATGACCCAATAATGACCCAAACAATGACCCAAACAATGACCCAAACAATGACCCAAACAATGACCCAATAATGACCCAAATAATGACCCAATAATGACCCAATAATGACCCAAATAATGACCCAACAATGACCCAAATAATGACCCAACAATGACCCAAATAATGACCCAACAATGACCCAACAATGACCCAATAATGACCCAAACAATGACCCAAACAATGACCCAAACAATGACCCAAACAATGACCCAAATAATGACCCAATAACGACCCAAATAATGACCTAACAATGACCCAAATAATGACCCAACAATGACCAACATAAAGACGTTAGCAAGCTGTTGCATATCAACAGCTGCAGTTGACAGTTTCTTGATATTTTCAGCATCTATAGATCAATTTGAAGAATTCAAAGAAGTGTGCAGCCAAAAATGTCTGTAGTCTACTATGTTGCTATTTTAAGTGTGGTGACGAGAGGCTTTTATTTAAGTCTACCTCAGATTTATAGTACAGTAACAATCAGTCTGATTCCTCTGGGCCAGAAAGTGGGTTTTTGAAAGAGTTCAGTAAAACAAGCAGCTGTTAGTTTAAGTCCAATATCAACACATTGGCTAATGTAATCAGTGCTATGTGCCACGAGGCCTCATAATACATGGTATCCTTTTCAAATAGAGTTGGACTGAATGATACTCAGGTGGGCCAACGCTTAAAAAAGCACCCATATTAAGTGCTAAGAAAAATACATTCCCATTCATAAATGTATTATGAATGACTCCATAGAGTACACGTGAAACAATTTTCTTTGAGGCATATTGGAGGCAGTCTATTAATGTGGGGCTTTGAGGCAGTCTATTAGTGTGGGGCTTTGAGGCAGTCTATTAGTGTGGGGCTTTGAGGCAGTCTATTAGTGTGGGGCTTTGAGGCAGTCTATTAGTGTGGGGCTTTGAGGCAGTCTATTAGTGTGGGGCTTTGAGGCAGTCTATTAGTGTGGGGCTTTGAGGCAGTCTATTAGTGTGGGGCTTTAAGGCAGTCTATTAGTGTGGGGCTTTGAGGCAGTCTATTAGTGTGGGGCTTTGAGGCAGTCTATTAGTGTGGGGCTTTGAGGCAGTCTATTAGTGTAGGGCTTTGAGGCAGTCTATTAGTGTAGGGCTTTGAGGCAGTCTATTAGTGTGTGGCTTTGAGGCAGTCTATTAGTGTGGGGCTTTGAGGCAGTCTATTAGTGTGGGGCTTTGAGGCAGTCTATTAGTGTGGGGCTTTGAGGCAGTCTATTAGTGTGTGGCTTTGAGGCAGTCTATTAGTGTGGGGCTTTGAGGCAGTCTATTAGTGTGGGGCTTTGAGGCAGTCTATTAGTGTGGGGCTTTGAGGCAGTCTATTAGTGTGGGGCTTTGAGGCAGTCTATTAGTGTGGGGCTTTAAGGCAGTCTATTAGTGTGGGGCTTTGAGGCAGTCTATTAGTGTGGTGAAGTATTTGGATCTGAACAAGCTGATCCAAAACAGAAAAGTAGAGAATTACAATGATAGCTGAGGATATGGTTAATATTATGAGTGAGGTGTAAGGTGTGAAGTGTTAGTGTATAAGGGCTGAGGTGTTGCGTTATTACATGTATGAGGCAGAGTGGCGTGAGTCAAGTTAATATCCAGTTGGGTTGTTGAACATATTCATGATAAGATGGCCATGCTACAGGTCCTACATCTGGGTTCTACATTTTCAGTCAGTTGATGAGATGACGTAGTCCAAGTGGGTGGGCAGAGGAAGCCATAATGCAACAGCAGGCTGCAATGCATCATGGAGCTGGGTGTCACATCAGTACCTGCATCCCCTGACGATGACCATCCAGGCCAGGTAACCACGAGTCGTATGGCATCAGAATGTGGAGGGGTTTCGTTATGGATGCCATGCAGCCTAAGTTGGAGTCAGAGGGAAACATCAAGGCAACATAAAGGCACCATTCCTTTTGGCACTCAGCCCATCCATTCTGCCCAGCCTAATGTGCTACACCTCTGTTAACACTATACAAGTGACAGACTCTCCCTCTGAAGCTCCCTTAGACCATGCTGAGGTCATATTGTGTGTGTGTGTGTGTGTGTGTATGTGTGTGTGTGTATGTATATGTGTGTGTGTGTGTGTGTGTGTGTGTGTGTGTGTGTGTGTGTGTGTGTGTGTGTGTGTGTGTGTGTGTGTGTGTGTGTGTGTGTGTTTACATATATACTGTGAAGATAAGTTGGTCTCCATTGAGACAATACAGTACATCCAGGGTCTAAAGGACTAACAGATTTGGATGCTATAACACATACCACACACGCCTTCAGTCCAGCTTGAAATACAACAACATCCCATTTATCATCCTTGACATCCACCAGCCATAAAGCACCCAGTGACCCGGTGGGCCTACAATAAACCCACTCCTCTGAACCCCTCAACTCTCCTGGGTCTCTTACACCTTCCTCTACGTTAACCTTGGCCTCCCCTCCCAGCTCACTGTCCACCTCCCTGGCCTCCACTGCACTGGGTTGATCCGCGAGATTCTAAAACCCACGGACCGTCAGTTACCCATCCCTGCCCTGGGACATTAATCAGCTGCTAACTGAAGAACTGAAAGACAGACTGACTGACCCACACTGGTTAGGGCCATTGGAGGAGGTAATGGGGTTTCTACAACAGTTCTATATGGAGACAGCTAAAGAAACACACAAGACTGTTTCTAACTACAGTATGAGCCTGGTTGTAGCCACAGTGTCTTCTGACCAGATTACAATTGTAACTCCACTTGCTGAGGAAACACACACAAGCCATCTCCTCTTTCTCACGTCCCTTAGGATAATGGGTTAAACTAGCCATACCTCAGGCACACCACTATACAATTTGGATACACTTGTGCTTTCACATCGGTGGAACAAATCCATGTTTAAATCTGTAATAAATGGAAAGTGTTTCTCCCCTGACAGTTCTCTGACAAATGGTGATTACAGCTTCCCATCAGGTCCTGGAACAGAACAGACAGCCGGTGGAACAACACTCCGGTGTTCCAATGCTCTTACATAGACCACAGGCCCTCCTGCTAACCTCATTAAGTGTTATTGGCATTGCCGGCCCGGTCCTCCCCCTAAATCCTTCCCCCCCTCCACCCAGGAACGTCTCTCTTCCTTCCCCCAGAAGACTGACCTGTTTGAAGTGAAAGAGCACCAGATAAATCAGGTACTGTGCTGCTGAATCCTAGCCTGTTAAGTCTCTCTTCACGCAGTGGACCGCTGCTGTGCAGCTCTATGGAAACCTGTAGGTCTCAAAACTCGGGAGGACAGAACCGATAGCCATACTTTCATTTATTATTCACCTCCTCTGAATAGCTGGAATTTGAACCTCAGAGAGGAATGAATAGGATTTCAAGCACACTGTATGTCTTGAGTTCCCACATTTCTTTTGTAACAGTTTGCTGGAAAAAACATAGTCTGGAGATTAAGCGGGAAATATTGATCAGTTGTCATGGCAATATCTGATTTCTAACACATCCTTTAGATCCAGCTTTTTTTCTAGAGAAAGTAGAAAAAGGAAATACAAAGTGAAATAAGTATTCTGATATGATTTGGACAAGGCGTCGTTATTTCCCCTGAGAGCTACTCATCAAAAACAAACACCATTTCTGACGGCTTGTTTGTTCAGTTGTAATGATAAATTATGAAATACACTAGCATAGCAATTCCGATACTTCATAACTCAAATATCCGCTTGGTAAACAACATTTAGAAAGTTTGCATATAGAAAATACAGTGCATTCGGAACGTATTCAGACCCCTTGACTTTTTCAATATTTTCTTATGTTACAGCCTTATTCTAAAATGGATTAAAAAAATACAAATCCTCATCAATCTACACACAATCCCTATAATGACAAAGTGAAAACAGGTTTTAGAGATTTTTTGCAAATGTATAAAAACAAACAGAAATACCTTATAAGTATTCAGACCCTTTTCTATAAGACTTGAAATGTAGCTCAGGTGCATCCTGTTCCCATTTATCATCCTTGAGATGTTTCAACAACTTGTTTAGAGTCCACCTGTTGTAATTTAAATTGATTGGACATGATTTGGAAGAGCACACACCTGTCTATATAAGGTCATTATATATAATTCTTAAATGAAGACGTTTGGAACCACCAAGACACTTTCTATAACTGGCTGCCTAGCCAAACAGAGCAATCGGGGAAGAAGGGCCTTGGTCAGGGAGGTCACCAAGAACCCGATGGTCACTCTGACATAGCTCCAGAGTTCCTCTGTGGAGATGGGAGAACCTTCCAGAAGGACAACCATCTCTGCAGCCCTCCACCAATCAGGCCTTTACGGTAGAGTGACCAGACAGAAGCCACTCCTCAGTAAAATGCACATGACAGGTGGCTTAGAGTTTGCCAAAACACACTTAAAGGACTCTCAGACCATGAGAAACAAGATTCTCTGTTCTGATGAAACCAAGATTCAACTCTTTGGCCTGAATGCTAAGCGTCACGTCTGGAGGAAACCTGGCACCATCCCTACGGTGAAGCATGGTGGTGGCAGCATCGTGCTGTGGAGATGTTTTTAGCGGCAGGGACTGGGAGACTAGTCAGGATCGAAGGAAAGATGAACGGAGCAAAGTACAGAGATCCTTGATGAAAACCTGCTCCAGAGTGCTCAGGACCTCAGACTGGGACGATAGTTCACCTTCCAACAGGACAACGCATGAGTGGCTTCAGGACAAGTCTCTGAATTTCCTTGAGTGGCCTAGCTAGAGTCCAGACTTGAACCCAATCGAACATCTCTGGAGAGACCTGAAAATAGCTGTGCAGCAACACTCCCCATCCAACCTGACAGAGCTTGAGGGGATCTGCAGAGAAGAATGTAAGAAACTCCCCAAATACAGGTGTGCCAAGCTTGTAGCGTCATACCCAAGAAGACTTGAGGCTGTAATCGCTGCCAAAGGTGCTTCAACAAAGAACTGAGTAAATTGTCTGAATACTTATGTAAATGTAATATTTCAGATATTTATTTTTACAACATTTGCAAAAATGAATTTTCTGGCAACAACTCTGATGTAAATTCCTGCAGTCAGAATGCCATTTGCACACTTCCTCAAAACGTTAGACATCGGTGGCATTGTGTTGTGTGAGAACTGCATATTTTAAAATGGCCTTTTATTGTCCCCAGCACAAGATCCACCTGTGTAATTATCATGCTGTTTAATCAGCTTCTTGATATGCCACACCTGTCAGATGGATGGATTATATCGGCAAATGACAAATGCTCACTAACAGGGATTTAAACAAATTTGTGCACAAAATGAGAGAAATAAGCTTTTTGTGCATATGGAAAATGTCTGTGATTTTTTATTTCAGCTGATGAAACATGGGACCAACATTTTACATGTTGCACTATATTTTTGTTCAGTGTAGATATTCTAATGTCTGTTATCAATATTAATTGTGTTTTTAAAACTATATGAAGCGAGAAAGCCAAATGAATGTCTCGCGGTTGGGATAACTTGAATTAGGGTCCCTCGTGGGGGCGGCCACACATTGCATTACTCAACACTCTCACTGAGCTCCTGAATGGCTGAACGGGCACATCGTGTCTTGTTAGGCATGGGCCAATAACCTAATGAACAAGACCATAGGTCAAAGTGCAATGTTAAATAATTCTTGGAGGAGCTGAGGAACTTTCCAAGAGCCTGCCACCAGGGAGAAACGCAGTGAGAGCTCCGACAATCAGTCCCCAGTTCAGGGGGAGACAGAAGTAGAATGTAAAAGTTTCAGTCAGTAGAAGAGGAGAATGCCATATCAGGAAGTTGTGGTGAATTCTGTTCCGACTGTCGTAACAATTTAATGTTTTCGTCTATCACGAGAGACTAGCAAGGAGGTGATGTCATCAATGAAAATGCACTATTGAAAATGAGAAGACGACGGAATGTGTTGCACTCAGTAAGCCTTGAATTATTGGTGCACTTAAATCTGGTGTAGAACATATGGTCACTCATGCAGACTCAATCCATTTTATATGAGCACTCCTCTAGCTGCGCCATGAAACGAAATAACATTTTGAGTAATAAAAACACATCAAATGGAGGGTGGAGGACACAGCTGTGAAGCGTTGTCTTAAAGGGGCAATATGCAACATTTACTACTGTTCATGTTTTCCTCACGGACTGTCAGTGCTGTCAGGGCTGCAGCAGTTTGACTGAAAAACAGATCAAGGATTGTGGCGTTAAAGACGACTGTTTAGTTTGTAAATGTGGCCTGCTTCTCTCTATAGGCATTGTCTCCATAGTCTCTCTCTGTGCTGTAGCGTAGCACATGGATTTAGGACCTAATATAATAAGGATTTTCACAGAGCATATGTTTGAATAAGATTTACTGGTCGTGTGCCGGGCTCCTTACTGTGCACATATTTCCCTCTTTCATTTTTATATTTTTTATGGAGTTCATAAAACTGTATTTGTTTTCTCTGAGTGCTGGACAAATGAGTTGAAGGATGAAAACTGGGGTCTGGGCTTGCCTTTGTATACATAAGCAACATCACACAACTGTCGCCCCTGGGAGATGAAGCACTCACTCATCAAATAAACTGAAGCATATGCAGCAGATCTATGTGAAGAGTTATGGACCGAAGCTTGACAAACACCAGTAGATCTTCCCAGGCCCAGTCATGATATGAATGATACTAGTGTTCCTACACAGTTGGAGTATTCCCTTGTGTGGGCGGTCGGCCATAATAAAACATGGGATGGTTGAAATGTGCAATCAGAATCCAATCAATAATGACGGACATTGTGATGACAGCCCATCTGTGTGCACTGTATTTGAAGCAACCTGATCAATCATGTTTGAAGAATGTACCGTATTAATGTTCAAGATTGAACAGCCAAGCATTTTGTTTGTCACGCCTACATATGGAGGTGACCTAACAAGTCTGAACATACAGACCTTAATGCACTGATGTTTAGCCCACAGATCTGACCATTAAGATACATATATGCCTATGTTCCAAAAGGCACCCTATTCCTTACGTAGTCACACCATATATATTCTAATGTGTAAATAAGGTTTGACTCTATGGATCAGGCCTTAACGTTAGCATGGAACACCTACAATGGAACGCCAAGAGCATAACAACTTGAGCTCCCAGTTCTCCCCTTGGCCCCCAGCAGTTTGGCTGTCCATTAAAAAGGAAGCAAACAAACATCTGCTGCCTCTTCAAATGGCCTCTCTAGCTCCAGCTGAGACAACTCTGAACATACAGTACTGTATCTCTTATTTAGATCGGATCAGCCTTCCACTGTGTCTTCCAGTAAGGCAGTTGACCGAGGGGGCTTTGACTCTTCTTCTCACTCCCTAAGAGCCTCTATCCTTCTATCCTCGGCTCTAACACAGGCCCAGTACACCTGGAAAGGCCATTCCGGCCCTACCAATCCACGGCCAAGTCACTGGTAATGTGCTGAGGGCTCAGGAACGGAGAATCGGCTCAAGGTGATGGATTGTTAATGGCTTAGACAGAAAGAACCGGTAGATTTCTTCTGTTTTTGCTACATGTTGTTGATTTATATGAGGCGTATTGGAGGCATGTTTTGGAGATTCTTCTCTCTTATGACTGCATCTCCACATGGTCCCCTTTAGTTTCACACACAGGTTGTGAAAGGTAAAGGAAAACTAATAATAGAATGGCACTTTTATTTGACCATGTTTGAACTACCTGTATTGTAATTAGACAGAGAATCCATTCATTAAGCCCGTAGGCTGGCACCAGGTGAGGCTAGGACTGGTTTCAATCAGGTCCTCCAGGATAAGAACCATCAACGCTCAATTTGATCTGGTGTTCCACCTCTACTGAGGGAAAATCAGCGCAGAGCAGATCGATGGGCATATGGTGAATCTCACAGACGATTACCCAGGATCCTCGCCACTGACATGGTAAACACAACACCTTAATGCACAGAGAGCAACGAGGAATCATTTGTTTAGCGTTCAGGCGAGTTCATTGCCATATAGCAGCCATTATGGCCCTAATGATGCTAATGCTAAGCACGTAGCGCACTGGACAGTCAGGGTATGCCTGTCAATTCTAGCTAGAGGCTTCTATCTACACTCAGACACATGGTTCCACAGTCCACACACATCCCACATTTACAGCAGAATCACTTGCAGCTCTTACAATGGGAAAGATATCAATAAAAATGTTGCATTTTATCAGTCATATGATGGAATTATGAGATCTATATCTAAGCAGGGTCAGTTCACTGGAGGGTGGATTTGGGTCTACTGATGCCAGCAGACTTGATCTATCTCTATCAGCTTGGCAGTAAGTGAGATCTTGGCCTGGCCAAGTGACCCAAACCCTCTGTTTCGGCCTGGTCCTCACAAAGCCAACTCTGCACCTGCTTTGCTTTTGAGGAAGAACTGATCTCTTGACTGTTCGTAACCGACAGAAAAATATTTTTTTTGCGTAACAACTAACTCTCAGGCTCCAGTGAAGACATACATGGCAGACTGCAGCACGTATCCAATGAGCAAATGAAAGATTAGCAGAGATGTAGTGGGTTTTCCGCTATTAACGCCAGACCTCAAACATTAGTGATAATGGAGTCTCTCTCCTGGTGCATGATGGTCCTACGGAGGTGCGGGAGAAGGTCACTATCTTGCAGTAGGAAGCTGGCGGCTTCACGCTAGTCAAAGACCTAAGACCTCTACACCTTCCACATCCTGTCGGTCAGAAAAACACTCTTCGCCGGCAACATCTGTGACATCGCGTGTGGGGGAAAAAACTACGGAGTTATTCTAATTTTAACATAGCAGCTTCAATTGAAAAGCCAAGCCACCTTGCCTGCCTTAGGGCCTCCCAGTGGACCAGCGTTTACACTGCTGAGCAAGCCTTCTCTCACAAAAGCAGATATTCATTACAGCAAAAGAAAACTCAGTCCAGACTCAAACTTCTCGTAAAGATTCTTTGGCACCATTGTAACCATTCAATGTTTTTGCTGTTTTAAATATATACGCTTATGAGGATTCTTGTTTATTTGCTAATGTGTAGTGGTTCAATAATCCGGCCCTATTGCTGGCTCCGTCTCTGATGTGTTTGGTAAAGCCTGTCAGGCAGCACCCCCAGAAGTTATACAACTCAGCATCAGGCAATTTGTTCCTACAGAGCTGGAAATAATCTGTGTGCAGTTGGAGTAGGTTGGACAAGTTGGATTACTCCACATGTATTTCTGTCTGCACGTTTCCAAATATAAACTGACGGGCTTATCACCATTTCCAAATTCTATTTTGTGCATTACTTGAAAGATGTAGTGGGAAGGCAAGTGCCTTACGATTTCGGGATGTTTCTGACTGACCCCAAATGGTACAAGGACAATAGGGTCTAAGTCGCACCAATTATGTTTATAAATAAAAAGGCTATCAATGCAGATCCAGATATAAGCCAGGTAAACAGTAATTGTGAAACCATAGAAACTCAAAGAGGATCTTGTCTGATGTACTAAATAGGAGACTAATAAGAATGTTATCCAGTGGTTACACAACCAAGACGTTATTAAAGAGAACTAGGAAGAGAACCTCCAGATGGAAGTTCATGAATATACCTGCCTTGTTAATCGCAGCTAATCATGCTGTCAAGTTTTTTGGGGGGGGTTGGGGGCTGTGTCTAGGGGTGGAGGGGTGAGAGGGTGGACGTCTGTGTTCAGGAGTTCTGACCAGACCTCAAAGCTGATTTGAACAAGAACACAGGTGTTGCCAGCCAACCCACAGGCCGGCCTGTCAGTGGTCATCCAACGGTTCCCGCTAAAGCTCGCTACATAAACACATTTCTGTTCAAGGAATCTGGAAGACATTCTTGAATTGGCCCAGAACAAACAATGAAACCTGTACTCATTACAACCAGATGCAGGGTATTAATCTTGATCCCAAACACAGGCGGGAGAATTAGAATCACTTCAAGCTCTTTAATATGTTAACTAGGTCCGTCAACTTCCATTTAGCAGTCAGACTCAGTCAGATTCAGGAATTTAACCGAGCTAAGACCGGAGGAATTTGGAGCGTAAATGTTGGTTACAGACGAGATTATGTCATCCCTTTGTCAGCTGACAGCGAGCAACTGCAAACCACTTTCCAAGCCCTTTGGGTTTAAAGGCAAATAAGTCTGGTCTTTTGTCTTACAGTCACAAGATCATCAGACCAATAAATGCTCCTGTTACCCAGGAGCCCAAACAAAACACTCAGTTTCCTTCAGAGACTCCTGTGGGAGTGGGACTAACCAGAGAGACACTCCATAGCAGGCAAAAGACTCCGAGAAGAGAGACTGTCCAATCAGTCAACCAACACTCCCACACACACCTGCTGAAGTGAAACAAACTCTCTCACAGACAGTCACAGGCTCTCTCTCTTTATAGAAATCAATAGAGGAATCCAGGGGAATCTTCTCATCATGTCCACTCTGGTTTTCCCTCTACTCATAATGCAGGGTTTTCAATCCAAGCTTTACAGCTGTGAGACTAACTATTAGCATGTATGGTTAAATAAGAATGGGTATAAATGGGACTTAGGGCACATTACAAAATGCCCCAAGACTACCTAGATACAGTCCACAAGGCTTCATTTCCTCAAGGTCTGATTAAGATTGGAATGTTCGGGAGCATAGTCTGACCAATACTCTCCAGAGCCATATTATACACACTCTATAGTATACACAGTATGATTCTATCCAGAGCTATCCAAACATACACACGATCACACATCATCACAGTCTGAGAAGTGAGGAGAGTCAGGACACCACTAGCAGTTGTCCTCAGTGGTTGCTGATGAACAGCAAGTGTCAGACCCCAGACTTGACTATGGTCAGGAAGTCTCCACACACACACACACACACACACACACACAAACACACACACACACAGTCTCGCAGAACTAAACTTTTTGGACACACAATTCAGTCCCATTCAAAATGCTAATCCTAATGTACAGATGTGGACACACACACATACACCCGCAGACACACACACACAACCACATGTGCACACGTTCACACACAGAGAGAGAAATTAGGGAATCCTGGAAAGTAAAAGTCAATTTAGCAGGATGTTTTCCTCTGGGAGAAATAAACGTGGTTGAGAGGGTTAATTTCCTCCAGCTCATAGCCAGAGGAACATTATTCAAGCAAGGTACCACAGAAAGAATTCCCTGGGCAATTTAAATGCAGTGAGTCAGCATATTTCTTAAAAGCCATTTATTTCTGTCTGCTAACTAGCATGTCATTAGGAAGAGACTCCAATAGAGAGAGACAAAGAGAGCGAGGGAGGGAGGGAGGGAGGGAGGGAGAACCTCTGGGAAAGGAGGAAGAGTGTCTAACCTGTTTCTCTCTGTATAACTGACAGATCTAGGGGACAATTGAGGACATTAGATGAGCAGTATCAGTACCTTTACAGTGATAAAAACAGAATCTCAGTCAGCCAGACTAACACCTGGAACCCCAGTCTCTTACTTGAACGTGATAAATGTCATGCTGCGACACCAGAAATGTTTCTGTTTCTAACAGATAAAACTAATCGGATCAAACTCAGATGGGGTGTAGCTATCAGCTGACTTGGAAGGAACATATGTGTGAGAGACATGATTGCAGTCATCCGAGTTAGGATTATTGTCTCAGCCCCTAACCCCTCTCACCCAGACACACACAGAGCTATCCACATACACACTTATCCACATACGCACACATTCACGTAAGCACACATGAGCACACACACACCCACATACACACACGACTGTGACTCCTTCTGACTACACTAAATGCCAGACATACTATGACTTCCACAGCTCCATCATTTTGCTGCATAATCCACCAACAGGGAGAGAGCAGCAAATTCCCCAGGCACTGTCCATGAAAGTCTTTTCACAAAAACACCCTGAACAAAATCTGGCTTTTCTGGCTAAAACCAGATGTGACCTGTCCCCAGCATTTCATCGTCCCTGCTCATTTCCTGTTTCTCTACTTCCTGCAGACCGACATGTCGTTTCACCAACGCCCGGCCGTTCTGAACCGTAACGAAGTGAGACAGAGTAGTGTTCACAAGCGCCGTAAACGGAGCCAATAAGACCGGCCTCGGATGTCTCAGACCTATCATGTGTTTAACACGTTGTGGAGAGCACTGAGACCGTGGCGGGAGCATCGACCCACAACACATAGCACCAACGCTACAAACTGCATGTCACAATCTGAAGGATTACAATTAGAATAGTGCCCTCTGACATCAGTGATTAGAAGCAGGGGGACGATTGGCCCCCACATCGGCGAAGGAGGCGGTGTCGCAGTGTACCGCCACAGCTTGGTGCTCGCACCAAAGAGGGCTCCGTTCAAGAAGTCAAACTTATGAGGAGTGTTGAAAAGAAGGAGGAGGGAGCGAATCGGCAGTTTGTACTGAGTCTCCCTAACGTGCTGGCAGGGCCAGGCTTCACTTACAGACTTCTGCCAGTGTGCATTCTCCTTGGGTCCGGGCCTAGAGAGCGTGAGTTGTGGTGAAAACACATAACGCCAGATCCCTGGCCTCTGTAACCCAATAGCCTTTCTCGTTCTTTCCACACTCCCTTACTGTCTGCCTCTTTCTCAGGAGCAAAGCTGATCTCAGTATGAGTAACAGACATTGGTTTTAATGGTCCTTCCACACGCACGGGTGTGCTCACTGTTTCCCGATGTGAAAGAACTCTGTGAACATCACACTTTGCATGTTTGAGGGAATTGGCCTGCTAAATGCTGTGCAGAATCACTTATCTATGAATGTTCTTACACCCAAAATAGCTACTTATGATGAACCTGCACAGCACCTTGCTCAGGCCGATCCTCTTGAATGCGTTGATTGTCTGTATGTCTGTCTGTCTGCCTAAGGGTTAAAGGATATACTTATTCCACATTTTGTCGTGTTATAGCCTGAATTCAAAACATATTTTTCTCTCATCCATCTACCCACAATACACCATAATGACAAAGTCAAAACATGTTTTTAGAAATGTTTGCACAATTCTTGAAAATTAAATACAGAAATATCTAATTTACAAAAAATATTCACACCTCTGAGTCAATACATGTTACAATCACGTTTGGCAGTGATTACAGCTGTGAGTCTGTCTGGGTAAGTCCCTAAGAACTTTGCACACCTGGATTGTACAATATTTACCCATTATTCTTTTCAAAATGCTTCAATTGGTCGTTGATCATTGCTAAACCATTTTCAAGTCTTGCCATAGATTTTCAAACTCGGCCACTCAGAAACATTCACTGTCTTCTTGGTAAGCAACTCCAGTGTAGATTTGGTCTTGTGTTTTAGGTTATTGTCCTGCTTGAAAGGGGAATTAATCTACCAGTGTCTGGTGGAAAACAGACTGAAGCAGGTTTTCCTCTAGGATTTTGCCTGTGCTTAACTCCATTCCATTTATTTTGTATCCTGAAAACTCCCCAGTCCTTAATGATTACAAGCATACCCATAACATGAGGCAGCCACCACTATGTTTGACACCAGTGACACAAAATCTAAATTAAACAATTTGAAATTCAATGCTGTAACACAACAAAATGTGAAAAAAAGTAAAGGGGTATGAATACTTTCTCAAGGCACCGTAATAGACTAAGATCGCCCCGCTACAGATCGGTTCAGACCCAAACATATGGGCCTGAGGAACAGACAGTCAACAGGCGCTGTAGTGTACATACCTATCTGTATCGCTAACTGTTTCTGTTCCACAACATCCACATGAATATACGGACCATAATATACCATTGCGGGTGAGCCCCTTAAGTACATTGGGATGTGGCCCCTAAGGTCCCATAAAGGCTTACTGATTTACCTGTGGCACACTGGCATGAGGTTAGTAATTCATACTTTATATCCAGGGGGTTCCCTGGTGGTTATCTAATGGTTCTCCTGGGGTTCCAGGTGACTCAGGGCTGGATAAAGCCAGTCTGAGATCCAGAGAAAGGATCGCGCGCCTCCTTGCTGTGTGATGATGTTATCCAGACGTGTTCTATACAACACAGACCAGGATTAGGGAACATGGAGGAAAGCAAACATCATAAATCTACATTGGAGAGGTTAGTTCTCTCTCCTCTGTCTATCTCTTTCTTCCCCTGTTCCCTGTTCCCTCAACCATTGAAAAATACAAAATCCACAACAGAATATAAAAGTCTCAACATGATCAAATAATTGTGCCATCTCTCTCATGGTCTGACAATGTGGTCTCTTTAGAATATGGTGGTTGGTACCCCTACACATATCTATCTCTGTCACTCGGTATCCTGCACATTGTAAATATGGTACTGGAACCGGCCCTGTAAATAGCTTCTTACTTTCTCCTATTCTTCTTATTTCTTATTTCTTGTGTTTTTGTTGTACCTTGTGTTATTTTTTTGTGCTACAAAACAAAACATTGTTGGGTTTGGAGCTTGCAAGAAAGGCATTTCAGTGTACCTGTGCACGTGACATTAAGAGCGTGCAACTTGAAATACTATGGTTATATACAGTAGGTCAACATTCTGACATATTTCTAATGATATGGTCCGAAGTCTACCCTACATTCTGCCACCATCGTGTGCCCCTTCACTCAACACTCCTCTCCATCTCCACCATCCAACAGTTTTTCCGACTAGCGGGGTGAGGCTCTCCCTGAGCGACTACAACTGCTGGGTTCATGGCTCTAGGTATGTAACAGAGGTCCAGATCTAAATAAACGTCCCATTCACCCACCAAACCTGGTTTGTATTAGTACTGTGGAGTGGCTCCAAGCTCTGACTACAGTGTGTAAAACTTTATGTAAAACGCTTTGAGCACTTGATGGAAAGTGCTATAAATGAAATTAATTATATTATCATTACTAAAAGGTAGACTCAGCAATATAACAAAGATGCAGAAAGTAAACAGCATAGTGGGTCAATTTCTGCAACAACTAAGAGCGTTGAAGCGTGAGGCTCAACCTCTCCACGGTTTTGGGCCCCTGGCTACCACACCGGAACATGCGAAGATACTGTGTGTGACTGTGGAGAGAGCAAAGTCTTGCATCTTGCTCATCACAATATCTGTGGTGCTGCTCGTGGCATCAGCATTTCACTGAGTTGACAGAGCTGCATCAACTACCTCATGCTTTAACCCAGATACTGGGTACTGGCTAAGGTATACTTTCCACATCATATAAACTAAACAGAATAAAAAAATCTATCTGCTCAAGCTGTGCTGGTCATTGAGACAACACAAAGACTGCACTTATCTAATCCAGGGAGAATCGCCATAGTATTACAACCACCACACTCACATATTTTTATGTATTTTTATTTGACCTTTATTTTACTAGGCAAGTTAGTTAAGAACAAATTCTTATTTTCAATGACGGCCCAGGGACAGTGGGTTAACTGCCTTGTTCATGGGCAGAACGACAGATGTTTACCTTGTCAGCTCGGGGATTCGTTCTTGCAACCTTTCTAGGTCAAACCAAATCTGAACGCTATGCAGGAGTGAACCAATAAAGCATGGAGAACATTGTACAGCATCCCCCTCCCCAGTCTTCTTGTCCTTAATAGGTTTAGCAGTCAGAAAGCCAAGGCATGGTTCTGCAGGGCTGACTCTACTGCAGCAAAGCGGAGACAGGTAGGACAGAAGCTCTGAGCAACACAGCACAGCTTCATTACTCTGAATGAGTTGACAGAGCTCTTGGCAGGTTAAAGCCTCTCTGCTGACCTGGGACACAAAACCAAGGGAAATGTTCAGAAGCAGAGTGACGCAGAAATAGTTTTTAAAGAAATGTTCACATTTCTAATGCAATACCTACGGTGGGCCCTAATGAACACAAACCTGGACTGGGTCTAAGAAGGTGTGGATCATCTTAAAGCCTGTGGCATAGTTCATCTGGTGGACATGGGAATATGGTTTCAGCTCTGATAATCAATGTTCCACTGCTGGAGTGGGAGATATTGTGAAACTACATGGGAATAACCTTGGAATAGGCTTGGAACATTGGAGCATGTGCGTATGAATGGGCATTGCTTTTAGAAATATACAAAAAGGGGGGAAAGTCTGTCAGTGAGCTGCATTCAACCACATACACCAACTCAAAAAGAAGCTCACTTCGATCACACCTTCAATCACAATCACACATTGTATCTATGTTTATACAACGGGTGGGTCTAATCCTGAATGCTGATTGGTTAAAAGTGCATTCCAGCTGGTGTCTATTCCATAGGTTACCACTGGCTAAATCTATGACGTTAAAATCCCTATTTACTCTGTTCCATCTGACTGCACAATCCACTGCCAGGCAATTTATAATGTTTATCTCCACTACAAAAAGCATCTACCGTAGATATTATCTGACATTTCTTTTAGACTAATATTTAGTTTTCAACAGCAGAGATTTGTATAAACCTTGCTGTCCTTTTCACTAACATTTGCAACATTGCTTCAATATTCAAATTCCATCTCCAGCTCTCCCATAGTAATGACAGACAGGCAGCGTTTCTCAGCCAGTCGAAATCATGAATCAGCTGGCATCCTTTTTATGTACAGTTGAAGTCGGAAGTTTACATGCACCTTAGCCAAATACATTTAAACTCAGTTTTCACAATTTAGTCCTAGTAGAATTCCCTGTTTTAGGTCAGTTAGGACCCCTTTATTTTAAGAATGTGAAATGTCAGAATAATAGTAAATAGAATGATTTATTTCAGCTTTTATTTCTTTCATCACATTCCCAGTGGGTCAGAAGTTTACATACACTCAATTAGTATTTGGTAGCATTGCCTTTAAATGGTTTAACTTGGGTCAAACTTTTCAGGTAGCCTTCCACAAGAATCCCACAATAAGTTGAGTGAATTTTGGCCCATTCCTCCTGACAGAGCTGGTGTAACTGAGTCAGGTTTGTAGGCCTACTTGCTCGCACACACTTTTTCAGTTCAGCCCACAAATTTACTATAGGATTGAGGTCAGGGCTTTGTGATTGCCACTCCAATACCTTGACTTTGTTGTCCTTAAGCCATTTTGCCACAACTTTGGAAGTATGCTTGGGGTCATTGTCCATTTGGAAGACCCATTTGCGACCAAGCTTCAACTTCCTGACTGAGGTCTTGAGATGTTGCTTCAATATATCCACATAACTTTCCCCCTCATGATGCCATCTCTTTGTGAAATGCAACAGTCCCTCCTGCAGCAAAGCACCCCCACAGCATGATGCTGCCACACCCATGCTTCACGGTTGGGATGGTGTTCTTCGGCTTGCAAGCCTCCACATTTTTCCTCCAAACATAATGATGGTCATTATGGCCAAACAGTTCTATTTTTGTTTCATCAGACCAGAGGACATTTCTCCAAAAAGTATGATCTGTGTCCCCATGTGCAGTTGCAAACCATAGTCTGGGTTTTTTATGGCGGTTTTGGAGCAGTGGCTTCTTCCGTGCTGAGCGACCTTTCAGGTTATGTCGATATGGGACTCGTTTTACTGTGGATATAGATACTTCTGTATCGGTTTCTTCCAGTATCTTCACAAGATCCTTTGCTGTTGTTCTGGGATTGATTTGCACTTTTCACACCAAAGTAAGTTCATCTCTAGGAGACAGAATGCGTCTCCTTCCTGAGCGGTATGACGGCTGCGTGGTCCCATGGTGTTTATACTTGCGTACTATTGTTTGTACAGATGAACGTGGTACCTTAAGGCGTTTGGAAATTGCTCCCAAGGATGAACCAGACTTGTGGAGGTCTACAATTTGTTTTCGGAGGTCTTGGCTGATTTATTTAGATTTTCCCATGATGTCAAACAAAGAGGCACTGAGTTTCAAGGTAGGCCTTGAAATACATCCACAGGTACACCTCCAATTGATTCGAATGATGTCAATTAGCCTATCAGAAGCTTCTAAAGCCATGACATAGTTTTCTGGAATTTTCCAAGCTGTTTAAAGGCACAGTCAACTTAGTGTATGTAAACTTCTGACCCACTGGAATTGTGATACAGTGAATTATAAGTGAAATAATCTGTCTGACTCCAACCTAAGTGTATGTAAACTTCCAACTTCAACTGTATATATACGAAGAAATGTAAATTGAAAAAAGGTCAATCGAAACGAAGTGCAGCTGGTTTGCAGTCTTTCCAGCTTCAGTTTGAAGTGATTGTGTTAGCTGTGTTGATGGCTAGCTTCTCTGAACAACAGTGTCCTGGCTTGGGTAGCAACCCTAGACTTGTGTTGGGGCTATATATTGTGGAAGCATGAAATAGCCGAGTGGTGCAGCGGTCTAAGGCACTGCATCTCAGTGCAAGTGGCGTCATTGCAGTCCCTGGTTTGAATCCAGGCTGCATCACATCCGACTGTGATTGGGAGTTCCAACGGGTTGTGCACAATTGGACAAGGTTTGGCCGGGATAGGCCTTCATTGTAAATAAGAATTTGTTCTTAACTGACTTGCCTAGTTAAATAAGGGTTATGTTTTTTTACAATCACTGTGGCACTAATTTCAGAACCAGAAATGTTATTTTTCAAAACTCTAGACACAAAACTCACAAAACCGATGATCAAAATGCACATTTTCCAAAACTTTAACACTATTTCCAATTGCTTGGATAAAATACACATAAAGCTAAGATCATTTGTTCATTGAACTAAAAATCCCCTGTTCAAAATGACACAACTTAACATCAAAGTATTACTATTTCAAAATGCAATTCACACATTACATCTGAGATGATCTAACTATCAATTGATACAACTGCTCAAAATGATAAGTAACTGTTGCATTACTCTTAATGCATAGTTTTATGGAAACTGACAATCAATATTCCATGTTTAGGTCATGACATTTTTAGGATAACCAGATCCATTGACACCAATTACATTGGAACACGCACCAATTGGACTACATTATCTATGGATGTAATATTTCATCATCATTCTCTATCAGACACTGTTTCTATGGTCCCATGTACCACTTTTCCAGACTGTGTTTTCAGATTTGACATTACTTTACACTCACCGGCCACTTTATTAGTACTGGGTAGGACCTCCTTTTTCTTCCACAACAGCCTAAATTATTCACAGTGTTGTACGTTAAGAGATGCCCTTCTGCACACCACTGTTTTAAATGGCTGTTATTTGTGGCCTTTCTGTTAGCTTGAATGAGTCTGGACATTCTCCTCTGACCTCTCTCATTAACAAGGTATTTTTGCCCACAGAACTGCCGCTCACTGAATGTGTTTTGTTTATCGCACCATTCTCTATAAACTCTAGAGACCGTAGTGCGTAAAAATCCCAGGAGGGCAGCTGTTTTTGAGATGTTGGAACTACCATGTCTGGCACCAACAATCATACCACGGTCAAAGTTGCTTAGATTACGCATCTTGCCCGTTTTAATGTTTGGTTGAACAACAACTAAAGCTCTCTACTCTATAAACTCTATATATTGAGTTGCAGGCTGCCACATGACTCACTGTTCAAAGGAGCAGGCTATTTGCGTTAACATGCAGGTGTACCTAATAAAGTGGCCGGTGCATGTATGTATGCAGGCCCTTGTAATTGCTTTTCCAATATTGCCAACTCGTTACTGATGATTGATTTCACATTGTGGTACGAGTATATAGTGAAATCAGTGGTGTCCACTTACAACAACCTAGCGATAACATGGAGCTGGCAGGTGATCCAGGTCACAATCAAGCAGTGGGAGGAGGAAGACGTGGTGGTCAAAGGAATGGCAGGAGACAAGCACCTCTTCTGAGAGGTGGTCGTGGGCCTCGTTTGAGAGGTGTGGGGGAACATTCTAGAGGACAAGGTCACGGACCAAGACAGCGGCAGCAACAGCAAAGCGTGTCCAATGAAATACGAGAAATAGTTGTAGACCAGGTCGTAAATCATGGCACGACAATGACTGAGGCAGCTACAATGATTCAACCAAACCTCAGAAGATCAACCGTGGCCTTAATCATCAGAACTTTCTGCAATGAGAACCGGTAAGTCTTCAGCATGCACTAAACATTTGGCTACTCTCAACTGTCACATGACTGTACACTGCATGCCAATGTGTCCCACAGAGTAGGTGATGTGACTAAATGTGTTCTTACTATAAGTTTCCCTGCAGAATTGAGACTAGGCCAAATAGGGGAGACAGAGGCAGAATTCTGACTGACCAACAAAAGTGGGCTGTGGTCAATTTGGTTCGGGCCAGAAATGATATTTGCCTTACAGAAATTCAGCAGCACATCTTGGACATTGACGACATGTTCAACAATGTGAAAGCCATCAGTTTGCTGACTATTGCCCACATGCTGAAAAGGCACCAGGTGTCTCTAAAACAGCTATACCGTGTGCATTTTGAAAGAAAGGCAGACAGAGTGAAGCAACTGAGGACTGAGTATGTTCAGGTATGTTCAGTTTCAAGATGCCTGTTTCAAGATGCCAAAAATTCTACATCATTGCAATCAGTCATTCTCTTTCCAAAATGTATTTTTAGAGGGTGATGGAGCTGGATGCTGACGAAAACCATCACAAATTCCTCTTTTTGGATGAGACGGGCTTCAACCTGGCCAAAACAAGGAGGAGAGATCAGAATTTAATTGGCCAGCGGGCAACTATCCAAGTACCTGGATAACGCGGGGCCAACATCACCATGTGTGCGGCTATATCGGAAGATGGTGTGGTGAGATGCCGACCTTGTATTGGATCATATAATGCAGCTCTCCTTGTAAACTTCCTTGGTGAGCTAAATCAGGTCTGTAGAGCTGATGGTGTGAACTATGTAATTGTGTGGGATAATGTCAGGTTCCACGATGTTCAAATGGCGCAAGCATGGTTTCAGGCCCATCCTCAATTTACCACTCTGTACTTACCCCCATACTCTCCTTTCCTTAAACTGTTTGAGGAATTTGTCTCCACATGAAGGTGGAAGGTATATGATAGACGCCCTCACGATCAAGCCACCCTTCTCCAGGCCATGGATGATGCATGCTCTGACATCACAACAGACCGGTGTCAGGCCTGGATTCGCCCGAAGATTCTTCCCAAGATGTTTGGCTAATGAAAACATCCATTGTGGATGTGGATGAGAACCTGTGGCCAAATCCACAAGACAGGGTTGATGGAAATATAGAAGAACAGTAATCAACCCTTTGTTTTGTGATTTACAGTAAGCCGGGTGAGGAACACTGCAATTTATGTTTTACTGAAGTTTTTTTCTTTTCTGTAGCTAATTATTTTTGCTTTGATTCAAAGAAACCTATGTTGTGATTTTATTGTATTTCATCAATACATGTCAGATTTTGTTCAATGATTCCACTGTCTGTAGTATTCTCTCTACTAGTCATTTTACAGTGATGTATTTATGTGTAGTACCATAATGAAACATGTATCACATATTTTGTACAACAATATTTTGTCATGCCCTGACCGTAGAGATCTTTTTATTCTCTGTTTGGTTGGTCAGGGTGTGACTCGGGTGGGAAACTCTATGCTCTATGTTTTGGCCGGGTATGGTTCTCAATCAGGGACAGCTGTCTATCGTTGTCTCTGATTGGGAATCATACTTAGGCAGCCTTTCTCCTTTGATATTTGTGGGTAGTTGTCTTTGTTATAGTGGCCTGTATAGCCCTAGTAAACGTCACGGTCGGGTTTTTTTGTTTCTTGATTTGTTGGCGACATTATAATGAAGTCAAATGTACGCTCACCACGCTGCACCTTGGTCCAGTCATTTTCAAGACGATTTTCGTGACATATTTAATGATTGTACGAACAACTACACAGTGACACTATCGGTATCTTGTGTGTGGGTGATATAAACTAATGTTCCTATGGTTTTTAATGATAAATTAGTTATTTGAACCAATGATTCTGCAAGTGCAAGGTTTCTTTAAAGATATGAATGCAAGTGATGACAGTTGAGTTCTGTCGAGTTTTGAAAAATGACCAAGGTTTGGAAATTAGTGCCAAAGTGAATGTTAAAAAATATCAAAACTTTTATGAAAATATGTCAATTCTTATTTGAATAGGTTGGTAACCCACTATAAAAGTGATAACATCCTTTCCAGCCAGAAGGATTAAAGGGATAACGTTCTCTACATCCAGAAGGATTAAAGTGATAACATCCTCTCCATCCAGAAGGATTAAAGGGATAACGTTCTCTCCATCCAGAAGGATTAAAGTGATAATGTCCTCTCCAGCCAGAAGGATTAAAGTGATAATGTTCTCTCCAGCCAGAAGGATTAAAGGGATAACGTTCTCTCCAGCCAGAAGGATTAAAGTGATAACGTCCTCTCCATCCAGAAGGATTAAAGGGATAACGTTCTCTCCATCCAGAAGGATTAAAGTGATAACGTTCTCTCCAGTCAGAAGGATTAAAGTGATAATGTCCTCTCCAGCCAGAAGGATTAAAGTGATAATGTTCTCTCCAGCCAGGATTAAAGTGATAATGTTCTCTCCATCCAGAAGGATTAAAGTGATAATGTTCTCTCCATCCAGAAGGATTAAAGTGATAACGTCCTCTCCAGCCAGAAGGATTAAAGTGATAATGTTCTCTCCAGCCAGAAGGATTAAAGGAGGGCAGCAGCTCAGGCCAGTTCTCACTGAGAGGGACACTGTTTCTCTGTGTGGAGTCAAATGCATAAAAAGGTCAAGGATTAAGTTTAGAAGTTGTGTAATTAGTGTAATTTTTTCGATTTCGTCTTCTTGGGCTTAACAACACCCGTGCCAATATATCCTCCAAACACCGGCTTCTCTGGCATGATCACTTAAGAATATTCCTGAATATAGAATTACACTAATTACACAACTTCTAAATCTAATCCTTTTTCATGCATTTGACTCCACACAGAGAAACAGTGTCCCTCTCAGTGAGAACTGGCTGAACATGGCTGCTTGGCCTGAGCTGCTGCTCTTTTTTAATCCTTCTGGCTGGAAAAGAGGATAAATCTACTCTGAGGTGGAGCAAGAAAAGATGTTAAGGGAGAGAGGAGGAATAAGAGGTCAAAGCTCAGCGCCAGCTGTGCCACCAGAGACCCTGGGTTCGCGCCCAGTCTCTGTCGTAACCGGCCGCGACCAGGAGGTCCGTAGGGCGATGCACAATTGGCCTAGCGTCGTCCGGGTTAGGGAGGGCTTGGCCGGTAGGGATATCCTTGTCTCATCGCGCACAAGTGACTCCTGTGGCGGGCCGGGCGCAGTGCACGCTAACCAAGGTTGCCAGCTACACAGTGTTTCCTCCGACACATTGGTTCAGCTGGCTTCCGGGTTGGATGAGCGCTGTGTTAAGAAGCAGTGCGGTTTGGTTGCGTTGTGTATCGGAGGACGCATGACTTTCAACCTTCGTCTCTCACGAGCCCGCACGGGAGTTGTAGCGATGAGACAAGATAGTAGCTACTAACAATTGGATACCACAAAATTGGGTAGAAAAAGGGGGTAAAATTCAACAACAACAAAAAAAGAGGTCAAAGCTGCTGTGTTCACAGAGGGAACCGAATCACAGGATGCTAAAAACCTTGACGGGAAAGAGTCAGGCTTATCTGTGTCCCCCTTCCCTGTCACCTGATTATTGTGTGTGTCCCTATGTTGTTCAACCTTCCCTGAAAACCCAAGCAGCTCTTTCCAAACAAACGAGTGGGACAGCCACCAGAAACAAACACTGATGTGTCCCTGTGAAATGTCACAGCCGGAGGAAGAGCAACAAAGAGAGCCCTTGGCAGGACCTTCCTCCTGCTGTGTGTGTGTGTGTGTGTGTGTGTGTGTGTGTGTGTGTGTGTGTGTGTGTGTGTGTGTGTGTGTGTGCGTGTGTGTTGTGCCTGAATGTGTGCTGCCCTGAGTGCGTGTGTGTTGTGCCTGAATGTGTGTTGCCCTGAGTGCGTGTGTGTGTGCACGCAAGAGCATGGGAAGGGGTTGTAACTAATTGTTCTCTGTTCTCTCTTGGCGGGAGTCTTCCTTAGAACATCAACTAACAAGCGTTGTCCTCTCGCTTTTGGCCGGATGACAGAGTGTTAGGGGTCAGAGGGTCAGGGAGAAAGGAGAGCAGACCAAGAGATGTTCATGAGAATGTTAAAGACAGGAAGAATAATTCTGGATCATGTTACTTGTAACAGATCATGTTCCAGTCCACATTCCACTAGTATGCTTTCACCTAAGGTAAATATTCTTTGGGCCTGGACAATAGAACTGTACTTGCTTCATAGTTGGAAAACAAGTTGCCAAGGGGGTTCAATAGTGATTGCTTGCTGATTAGCTTGAATAAACATGAACTATGAAGGATTGAATGTTGACGGAATACCAGTCATTGGCCCATATTCACAAAGTGTTTCAGAGTTGGAGCTGGTCTAGGATCAGGTTCCCACCTGTCCATATAATCTTATTCATTATGATCTAAAAGGTCAAAGATCCTATTTCAGCACTCCTACTCTATGGGAAGATTTTATGTGGATACGGGCCCTGGTGTCCAGACAGGCAGTGTCTGTTCCATCTGTGAGAACCTCAAACTGCACACGCCCTCATTATCAATCAATCAAATGTATTTATAAAGCCCTTCCTACATCAGCTGACATCACAAAGTGTCAAAGGACCCCTTTTCTCCCAGAGTGCACTTCTGCCACCTCTAATTACCCAGCAACCCCCATCGAGCGGCCTTTGCCGATCGCAGCCACAGGAAAGGAACATTTATGTTGTTCAAAATGAAAGCACAAGGTCTGCACTGTGTCCATTAGAACATTAACAGTATGCTCTCCTTTAAGGATATACATGTAGGTCAGTCTCTAGAATACAACGCAAAGGGGTGGCTAGTGGGTACAGGGTGGATGCTGAAGGTTAAAAAACATTGACCTTTACAATATTGTTGAAGTGTTTAGTCGAAAAAGGGCATCTGTGTTTCTCTCTGGCCTCTCATTCCCTCTTTCTCACTCGCTCTCTCTCATTACCCCTCTCTCTCTCTCTCTCTCTCCCTCCCTCTCTCTGTCTCTCACTCTCTTTACAATTCTCTCCGCCCCCCCCTTAAACCATGGCAAGGTGTCCACAACATGTTCTCTTCCTCTGACTCCGTGATGACTCACTCACCATACTGGCAGCGTGTTCCTTGGAAGCCTACAGGACACTGACAGATCTGGTCACCTCCCTCATCACACCTGCCCCCATTGAAGCAGGTATTAGCAGCACACACCCCTGTAGAGCACAAAGCACATCAGTCATTTCAGTAGCACCTGCAAATGCTCAGACACATCATGGGCATGACAACACATGATCAATTCATTTCATATGTATCGATAGCGCTACATTATTCCATAGATACATGTGTTAATATGAAAATAATATCCAGTGTTTGTCTTTGAACTCACGGTGCAAACAACCCCTCTCCTTGCCCCTCTGTGTCCACCCAGGGCAGCACCTGGTCACTCTGTGCACATCCATACTGTACACCTGCCTGTAGGCTGTGTAGTAGCCTGTTCTGCAGAAAGGAAATGGCATACAGGTGAAGGATCTTCATTTGATCACCCTGCTGGAGGAGAACTTTCCTGCAATGCAGGAAATGTTAAACTTGTAGTGTATTTGAGGTTTGAAAAGGCTTCTGAAGTTTGTAATTTCCACTTTGAAATGTCAGACTTGATTTTCCCTCAAACCCTAAAAAAATGTCCATTATTTATAATCCACAAAACAATTCAAATTTCCTGTGGCTGCAGGACTATTTTCCTGCTGTATGAAACTGGCTCAAATTAAGATCCTACATCTGTATGAGCCCAGTTATGATAGGAGAGACTCAGCACAACTATCCAACAACAACAACAACAGGGTGGTGGAGAAGATGTGCCACTCACCTCCTTTCGTAGCCAACACACCAGCGGTGGCCGGTGCAGCCTTGCTTCCAGACCTTGACCATCCGAGTGAAGGCCTGGACACAAGGCTGGCGTGCACCCAGCATGGACAACTCCTGCTCCACACACACATTAGGCCTGCAGAGACACAGAGAGGATGGTTCAGTCTGTAACACTTTACATGAAGTTGTAAACACTATAATTACTCTGGGTACAAGGGCTACATTGGTATATACCATGTTGTTGTCATCAAACAGAGTAAAAATGGAGATGAGCGGTTTAGATGTCCTTCAAGTGATTAGTGAGACACAGGACAGGAGAGGGTCAGGGTTGAGGCTCATGAGAGAGAGTTGCTACTCTTCCCCTTCTGACACACCAGAGTTGCTGACCCTCATCACGAACCACCCAGCAGCTCCAGACCCTCCAGCGTCTTGACAGGTGACCAGCGTGTTCCCCCCAGATGAGGTGTGTGTGTGTGTGTGTCACCAGGGAGCACGCCGACACAGGGGAAACACTGACACAATCCAAGAGGAAGCAGATGCACACATTCCAACAGACACAGTAACATACATTACCTAGATGTGCTATCTTATGTATATTCACAGCACCCGATAAACCTGGGAAATGAGCAATTGGATTGAGTTCAGCAATGACAATTGGCCATTGTTAGGAGTATCTCATTGTTTAGCTCAAGGCACACTATACAGCTTGTGCATTACCTGCTGTGGCTCCATAATGTAAAGTAAAAATCATTCTATCTGCATCTGTAGTCTGGGTTTTGGTCTGTTCTCCTTTAGAATTCCCTAGACTCATGTTCTCAAATACTCTGCTAGACTTGGACAGTGTTCCACATACCCAATAAACAACCAATGAAACCCTCCAGGCAATACCAGTTTACAATCTCATAAGAGAAAACATGTCAGAATGTGTGTGTGCTTGTATTTGTGTGTGTGCGTGCATTACTTGGTGCATGTCTGTCTGTCCGCCAACGAAAATGCTAAGGGAATCAGCAGCTGAACAACTGAATATCTACATACCGTAATAAATATATCAAAATGTTTTCGGAACAGGGATTTATAACACACTTTTGTCCAAAGGCGTATTTCTGCATCTGCACACACCATCTGGGTTCAATAGACAGCAGGCTAGGTTAATTAGCTGAGAGAAGTATAAGGCTCCTGCATGAAAAAAACACTCCTGCATGCGCGTCCTGCACACGCTCATTCTTTTCGGGAAGTCTCTTGAGAAATGCACATTCCTTTTCATCCTCAGTATAATAGTGGTCATGTTTGCAGGGTAAAGTATAATATGGTACATTTTACGTGAGGTGCACAAAGAGCGACGCCTAGAGGACAAATGCATCCAGTTGACTGTTGTGCAGTCAAAAAAGACAGAGTAAATTATACAGATTTCACGTTTGTATCCAACAGTAGAAAAGTGACAACAAAGCCTAATAACAATGATTAGAGGTTGTGGGCGATCCCTTTAACCAAAAGTAGGCCAGCCTATTGAAACATGCTGCAATAACACATTTCCATTGAAGAGCCGCAAATACCATTTTACAGTACCACTATTTACAGACTCAAATGTTCATGTGTCACATGAAGGCTATAGTGTGCTCATGTATTAGATGATTCAACATAAAATATTCGTGCAACTCTAAAGTCACTCACATGTCAGGTTGTAACTCCAGAGATGATGCGAGGCGCGTGGTGTCCAGTGCTATCATACACCAAATTAAAATGTCCAAGAACATTATTAATTCACACAGAGAAGACCACAAAGTAAATAATGATGTGGTGATAGGTAGTCCTATAGTCGCATCAAATAATTATGTGCATCCTGTCTCCGACTGAAAACGCTCCGAAACAAGACTACAATGCTTCGTCTCCAGCCACAAGATTGTACCGTATCTATAGAGCGCTTGAGAGAAGGTATTGTTGTCCCTCAGTTTGCATCCCCCTTTACCGTATGGGCTCCATTCACAAGAGTGCCGGAGTACCACCCAGGACCACTAGAGGGTCCCTATCATTACTAATGAGATCCATCTCTAGCTCTCCGCTACCTAGAGCTTTTCAACTGTGTATTTTAATCTATGAAAAGTGTGGCCTTTTGACTGGTTTGATTACTCATCTATTCGCGGCCTTTTTTTACGAGATCAAAAAAGTGTACCAACCCTAAGACTTTTGACACCTTCCTGCTATATTGTTTTTTCTCTGGAACCGGTAGGCCTATTTTATGGTGGTTTGTTGGAGTTTATTGACGTTTATATTAGATCTCGTTGAGTTAGAAACAGCGACCTCCAGTGTTGTTGTCGTGAATTTATTAATAGCTGTGTATTACAGGAGACGGCCCTTCTACGCAAATTTGCAGTTTTCTCATATGTTAATTCAAATGTAGGCTCACGGTACTGAGTGCAGAGTGGGACATTAATGGCTGTGTGTGTGTGTTTCTCTCTACATCCTGCTCTTTCCCTTCTCTCCACTTCTTTCTCTCTGTTTTTCTCCCTCTTTCTCTCTTTCATCTTCTCCTTCAAACACTTCCACTCCACTTTCACTTTCTGCATCTCCTCTGCCTTCTCTTCGACATCTACTTTTATTTTGTAGAGGAAGAATAAGATTAACATCTCATTCTCTGTCTTTTTTCATCATCTCTCCTGTTCCTGTAATATTCTACCTTCTCTTATTCACATCCACTTTCAACCTTTCCAACGTCTTATTCTTCCTTTCTAATTTCTCTTTCTCCTTTTCCAACTTTCCAACTTTCAACAATATTTCAGGTTTCTTGCTCTTCTTCTCAAGTTTCTCTTTCTGCCTATCCAGCCCCTTGTCTTTCAGCTCTACCTACTCCCACTTCTTCTCCATCCTCCGATTCTCCTTCTCCGCCACCTGTCTCTGCCTTGCCACCTTCTCCTTCCTCTATACCCCCTCCTTCCTCTTCTTCATTTCCTCCTTTGCGTTCTCCATTCCCTACCTCCTCCAACACATTCCCCTTTATTTCCTCCTTCCTTCTTATGGATCTTCTCCAGCAGTTTGTAGAGCGTTTTCACAGTGTCTTCTATAATCTCTGCATCCACACTCTCTTTAACTCTCTGGATTTCCCTCTCAATCTCTGCACGTGTTTTTGCTCCAACCTTCCAAAAATTGTGATACAACTGCTGAATAAGTAGGCTTAATAATTTATATCAGTTAATAATACACCAGGCAACATTTTAGGAAAATCGATGCATTCTTATGATCAAACAATAAAAAAAGTAGCTCAAATATGTTTTGACCTATGGTTAATAGGTACCTACCATGTGAGACAACATTTATTTTTACTTCAATAATGTACTTTTTACTCCATACATTTCCCCAGACACCAAACACATTTTGAATGCTTAGCAGGACAGGAAAATACTCAAATTCATGCACATGACAACATCCACAGTCATCCATACTGACTCTCATCTGGCAGACTCTCTAAACACACATGCTTCGTTTGTAAATTATGTCTGAATGTTCGAGTGTGCCCCTGGCTATCCGTCAAACAACCTCAACTCATCACTGTCAAACGCTCCCTGAAACACTTCAGCGAGCAGGCCTTTTTAATCGACCTGGCCGGGATATTCTGGAAGGATATTGATCTCCTCCCGTCAGTAGAGGATGCCTGGTTATTTTTTTAAAATGCCTTCCTCACCATCTTAAATAAGCATGCCCCATTCAAGACATTTAGAACCAGGGACAGATATAGCCCTTGGTTTTCTCCAGACCTAACTGCCCTTAACCAACACAAAAACATCCTTTGGCGTTCTGCATTAGCATCGAACAGCCCACGTGATATGCAACTTTTCAGGGAAGCTAGAAACCAATATACACAGGCAGTTAGAAAAGTCAAGGCTAGCTTTTTCAAGCAGAAATTTGCTTCCTGCAACACAAACTCAAAAAAGTTCTGGGACACTGTAAAGTCCATGGAGAATAAGAACACCTCCACCCAGCTGCCCACTGCACTGAGGATAGGAAACACTGTCACCACCGATAAATCCACTATAATTTAGATTTTTTATTTTTTTTGTCTGAGATTCCCAAAGATTGGAAAGCAGCTGCGGTCATCCCCCTCTTCAAAGGGGGGGACACTCTTGACCCAAACTGCTACAGATCTATATCAATCCTGCCCTGCCTTTCTAAGGTCTTCGAAAGCCAAGTCAATAAACAGATTACCGACCATTTCGAATCCCACCATATCTTCTCCGCTATGCAATCTGGTTTCAGAGCTGGTCATGGGTGCACCTCAGCCACGCTCAAGGTCCTAAATTATATCTTAACCGGCATCAATAAGAAACAATACTGTGTAGCCGTATTCATTGACCTGGCCAAGGCTTTCGACTCTGTCAATCACCACATCTTCATCGGCAGAATCGATAGCCTTGGTTTCTCAAATGATTGCCTGGCCTGGTTCACCAACCACTTCTCTGACAGAGTTCAGTGTGTCAAAAAGGAGGGCCTGTTGTCCAGGCCTCTGACAGTCTATATGGGGGTGCCACAGGGTTCAATTCTTGGACCGACTCTCTTCTCTGTATACATCAATGATGTCGGTCTTGCTGCTGGTGAGACTCTGATCCACCTCTACGCATACGACACCATTCTGTATACTTCTGGCCCTTCTTTGGACACTGTGTTAGCAACCCTCCAGATGAGCTTCAATGCCATACAACTCTCCTTCCGTGGCCTCCAATTTCTCTTAAATACAAGTAAAACTAAATGCATGCTCTTCAACCGATCGCTGCCTGCACCTGCCCGCCCGTCCAACATCACTACTCTGGATGGTTCAGACTTAGAATATGTGGACAACTATAAATTCCTAGGTGTCTGGTTAGACTGTAAACTCTCCTTGCAGACTCACATCAAACATCTCCAATCCAAAGTTAAATCTAGAATTGGCTTCCTATTTCGCAACAAAGCATCCTTCACTCATGCTGCCAAACAATACCCTTGTAAAACTGACCATCTTACCGATCCTCGACTTCGGCGATGTCATTTACAAAATAGCCTCCAATACCCTATATAAATAAATTGGATGCAGTCTATCACAGTGTCATCCGTTTTCTCAACAAAGCCACATGTACTACCCACCACTGTGACCTGTATGCTCTCGTTGGCTGGCCCTTGCTTCATACTCGTCGCCAAACCCACTGGCTCCAGGTCATCTACAAGACCCTGCTAGGTAAAGTCCCCCCTTATCTCAGCTCGCTGGTCACCATAGCAGCACCCACCTGTAGCACGCGCTCCAGCAGGTATATCTCTCTGGTCGCCCCCAAAGCCAATTCTTCCTTTGGCCGCCTCTCCTTCCAGTTCTCTGCTGCAAATGATTGGAACGAATTACAAAAATCTCTGAAACTGGAAACACTTATCTCCCTCACTAGCTTTAAGCACCAGCTGTCAGAGCAGCTCACAGATTACTGCACCTGTACATAGCCCATCTATAATTTAGTCCAAACAACTACCTCTCCCCCTACTGTATTTATTTATTTATTTAGCTCCTTTGCACCCCATTATTTCTATCTCTACTTTGCACATTCTTCCACTGCAAATCTACCATTCCAGTGTTTTACTAGCTATATTGTATTTACTTCGCCACCATGGCCTTTTTTTTGCCTTTACCTCCCTTATCTCACCTCATTTGCTCACATTGTATATAGACTTATTTTTCTACTGTATTATTGACTGTATGTTTGTTTTACTCCATGTGTAACGCTGTGTTGTTGTATGTGTCGAACTTCTTTGCTATATCTTGGCCAGGTCGCAATTCTAAATGATAACTTGTTCTCAACTTGCCTACCTGGTTAAATAAAGGTGAAATAAATTCAAATAAATTCAAATTAAAAAAGCAAGAATTTGATGCCGTCTGGTTTGCTTAATATAAGGAATTTGAAATAATTTATACTTTTAATTTTGATACTTTAGTATATTTTAGCAATTACATTTACTTTTGATACTTAAAGTAAAACCATAGACTTTTAGACTTTTACTCAAGTAGTATTTTACGGGGTCATGTGGACTCCCTTCAAATTAGTGGATTTGGCTATTTCAGCCACACCCGTTGCTGACAGGTGCATAAAATCGAACAGCCATGCAATCTCCATAGACAAACATTAGCAGTAGAATGGCCTGTACTGAAGAGCTCAGTGACTTTTAACTGTAAGTGCTGTTATTGTGAAGTGGAAACGTCTAGGAGCAACAACAGCTCAGTCTGCAAAGTGGTAGGCCACATAAGCTCACAGAACAGGACCACCGAGTGCTGAAGCGCAAAGCACGTACAAATCGTCTTTCCTCTGGAAGCAACGTCAGCACAAGAACTGTTCGTCGGGCGCGTCATGAAATGGGTTTCCATGGCTGAGCAGCTGCACACAAGCCTACGATCACAATGCTCAATACCAAGCGTCTGCTGGAGTGGTGTAAAGCTCGTTGCCATTGGACTCTGAAACAGTGGAAACAGGTTCTCTGAGTGATGAATCACGCTTCGCTATCTGGCAGTCCGACTGACGATCTGGGTTTGGCAAATGCCAGGAGAACGCTACCTGCCCCAATGCATAGTGCCAACTGTAAAGTTAGGTGGAGGAGGAATAATGGTTTGGGGCTGTTTTTCATGGTTCGGGCTAGGCCCATTAGTCCCAAAGAAGGGAAATCTTAATGCTACAGCATAAAATGACATTGTAGACGGTTCTGGGCTTCCAGCTTTGTGACAACAGTTTGGGGAAAGCCCTTTCCTGTTTCAGCACGACAGTGCCCCATGCACAAAGCGAGGTCCATACAGATCGGTATGGAAGAGATTGACTGGCCTGCACAGAGACCTGACCTCAACCCCATGGAAGACCTTTGAGATGAATGGGAACTCCGACTGCAAGCCAGGCCTAATAGCCCAACATCAGTGCCCAACCTCAATAATGCTCTCGTGGCTGAGTGGAAGCAAGTCCCTGCATTCCAACATCTAGTGGAAAGCCTTCCCAGAAGAGTGGAGGCTGTTATAGCTGCAAAGGGGGGACCAACTCCATATTAATGCCCATTATTTTGAAATGAGATGTTCGATGAGCATGTGTCCACATACTTTTGGCCATGTAGTGTATCTTTACTTTTACCCAAATATGACAATTGGGTACTTTTTCCAACACTGCAGAAATCATTACAACAGATATTATAACAGGTATTTTATTGTACCAAGAACAATCATTTTCATGTGACGTAAAACAACTTCCGGTTTCGGTCCCCATCCATTACATTCATTCAGGGCGGCAGTGTACATTGTTGTCCCTTTCAGCTTCCTGGAATCAACATATAAGGATGCTACATCATTTGTAATGCACTCTTGAATCTTCAGCTGGACCATATCCATTTTTGCACGTATATTTAATTGATGGGAGAAGAACAAACCAAAGGGTAAGGCCAGCTAGGTAGCTACCACTACCAGCTAGAAATTGAGCTAGCGTGCTAGATAACTGCCTGTCATACCGACATTTCAAAGTATCTGGTCAGGCCGCAGTCAGTAGTTAGCTTGCTACTCGCTAAATACTATTTGGAATTGCATTTATGGGGCTTTATATGGGTAAACATTACAGACACTAAGCGCACCAACATATCTAGATAGCTAATTTAGCTAGCTAGCCAGCTTGATACCTAGACAGCTATTTTTTGCTGATATTCCAGCCATCCAAGGTCTATTTTGGTTTCATTGGTGAAAATACTAGCTATTAGTAAGTTGTCCTCATTTGGAGAGTGGAGATACATTCAGGCCATTGATTCAGATGCTCCTTTTATCTTTATCACATGATAGCATCGCGAACATTCGTTATATTTTAATCCAACGACGAAGACCATCACCATCAAGGTTTCCTGGGGTATAGTTAGTTAAAAATAAGCCTATATGTGGCTACATGGATAAGCATTTTATTTTAGCGCCTCTTCTCTTAATACATAAACTGAAACTTGCTTGTCGTTGTATTATTGTTGTGAAGGGGAATCCCAAACTATGTTGTGTAACCAGTTAGTTGGGTTTGCTGATATTGAAAGTAAATGACGCTTTTAAAAATATTTTTCAGCCAAATGAACGGAGCAGCATTCCCCTCTCCCACTGCAGAGATGGCGGAGATGAACCGCATCCACTACGAGCTGGAGTACACAGAGGGCATCAGCCAGCGCATGAGGATTCCAGAGATGCTCAAAATTGGCCCCTACGGTCATGACAACCCCGAGGCAGGCTCACATGACCTGCACAACGTCATGATGCAGGTCCCAGAGAGGATCGTAATGTCAGGTAGCCACATTGGTCCTCTACAGGGTCTCTGTAGTGTTGATACTCGTGGACCATGTTCATTAGGCTCAAAATCGATGATGTTCTTCCAGACACGAGTTTCATTTTCCATTGCAAACTGTTTTAGGTTTCAAGTCTTAATAAACATAACCCTGTATTGGCCCTTATGTGACACCCCTCCTGACTGCTCTTCTCAGGAGACAGTGAGGACTCTCAGTTCCCCAGGCCCAGAGACCTGGACTTGATCCAGTCCACCCCGCTAGAGAGCCTGTCCCTGAAGACCCCTCCTCGGGTCCTCACCCTCAACGAGCGGCCACTGGACTTCATGGAAATGGAGCGCAGTGCAGCCCCAGCCCAGCCCAGTGAGGAGGTACTGGAGGCTGGAAAGTCTAGAGATGAACAGAAAGTACTGATGGGTTGATGTGATGGACCAGGGCAGGCATGTGTGAACAAGCGGTATCAAACCCTGGTCACCCAAGCAACTCAAGACTGTGCTAGCTCTTTGAGCTAAAGCTTAGACATTAGTTATTTGAGCTTACACAAATGTTCAGATCTCTGGCATGGCCATTTGTCTTGTGATCTTAGTTCACAGAACCACATCCTCTACACTGAATGTGGAATTTATTTGAATGTGAAGGCAAAGTCAGTATTTTACAGGAAGAGGATTTTAGTATTTAACTGTTCTCCCCTTCTCATAGGTGCGTTTGCAAGGGCGGTTGCGGCGGGAACGTTCAGCCAGCGAGAACACCACTGTCCGTCACAATGGCCAGATTGCCAGAAACGATTCAACGTAAGTAGCCTATCAACTGTGGTCCACACCCCAGTAGTGCCATGCACAATCCACCACCACCACCACACCCCTCTCCTTTTCTGGAAGCCTGTCCTTTTCCTCCCATCTCTCCAGTGGTTTTCCCCTGTCTGCTGACCTGTTTGTCCATCTCTCACTCTCTGTTTGTTGTGATAAAGACTTGGCTGTAGTTGGGTGTCTGTATCTCAACGGTGTTGTTGCTCACTCTGTAGCCTGTTTGGTTGGAACCTGTCTTTGGGTCTGCACCCAGTGCTGTTGCAATGCTGTGTCACTGAAGGTAGTGTAGTTTCCTCCTGTCCTGAGCATGGTACTAAAACTTGCTCTTAATTCTCTTCACTATTAACATATTAATATATTATACTGTACCAGGGAGAGGCACCTTACAGTAAACTTGGCATAGAGCCATTTAATTTGTTCAAAGCTTATTTCACTATATGAAGTCCTTGGGGATCCTCTTTTGTTCAGAGCAGCTTTGTGGGGGATGATTCATTGGGACCTTTAATTAGGACCTTTCCATGCTTTTGTTTCTGCATCTCCCTTCCTGGTAGAGGGTTAGGTATAGTTCAATGGTGCACTAGTATGATCTGTTTGGCATCACCCCATCAGTACCATCTGTCACTCTTTGGTGGCTGTTATCTCTGCTCAGTGAGTAAAGTGCAGATGGTCTTTCTCCCCTCCCTCTTATTCACTCTCTCGCTCTCTCTGCTCTGTTTTCTCTGGCTTGGCCACTCGTGTTGGTGGGGGCAGTGTGACCCCGTTCCCCCCAGCCCCTCTTCGCGTCTTCCCCCCTCTCGCCATGGCCGAGGACGAACAGAACCTGTACAGCGCTAGCGGCGTTCTCTCTTTCATCCAGTCCACCACGCGCCGGGCCTACCAGCAGGTCTTGGAGGTTCTGGACGAGAACCACCGCAGGTGATCTCATGACCCCTCTTAAGGTCATCTCTAGGCTGACCTCTCCCACTCTGCTCACTGTGCAGAGATTAACCCCAAAATTCAACACAGTACAATTGTATTAATTCTCTCTTGAGGCAATGAAGTCCCTGCTGTTGTCTCTTTCGTGTGGACAGGGTCATCAAATCTCGGCTATTTGGACAATTTAAAAAATCTACGATAATTGAATTTGGATATTTGCTCGATGAACAAAATGATTTTTTATTGACCATATTTTGATCATTTATTTTGGGGCAATGGGTAGGAAACACCTGGTCATTTCTAACATTCAGTAACACTATTAATATGTCATGATGTATATTTATCATTGAAATCAAGATTGACTTTGCTTGATGTGCTGTTATCGAGCTGTGTCTTTTATCGAGCTGTGATAGGGGAGTAGTGTGATGATCTCAGTCATATTTTCATTGAAAACAGTCCGTTTTAAATTAGTCCTCTTCTTGCTCTATCCATGTGTTGTAAAGCCATTATCAAGCATTGTCAACAGCCAACCTATATAGTGACATCTATTGTCTACTCTGAGGAGAAGTTAGTGTTTTGGAGATGAATATATTGGCAGTCTTACAGAGGTCAGTTTTATAATGCATGATGGAAGTCTTAAGACCTGAGTGAGTGTGAGAGACTTTGGGATTGTAAGTGTGAGACTGTACTTTGGTGTGCTGCTCCATTTCTTTCTATTGCTTCCTCTCTCCCTTCCTTGTTTCTGCCCTCTTCAGCAAGCCGTCACTGCGAGGGGGGTCTGCCTCGACCTCTAACCCCCTGCATGAATCCAGGTAACTCCACCTGGCACGTAGACTTCACTCCTCTCTTTCTTCCTTTTTCCTCCTTTCCTTTCATAATATAGGCCCCTCATACTCAACTCTGGACCCTTTTTTATTTGTTATTTTTAACAATTATTTAACGGCAAGTCAGTTAAGAACAAATTCTTATTTACAATGACGGTCTAAGAACAGTGGGTTAACTGCCTTATTCAGAGGCAGAACAACAGATTTTTACCTTGTTATCTCGGGGATTCGATCTTGCAACCTTTCGGTTACTGGCCCAATGCTCTAACCACTAGGCAACCTCTTCAGCAAGCCAGTTCCACTACGTTTTTTTCATTGTGCCCCCTAATCAGGAACTTATTTAGACCTGGAACATCAGGTGTGTACAAATAATGATCAGGTAGAACAGAACCAGCAGGCTCCGGACCTTGTAGGGTCAGCGTTGAATACCCCTGATATAGGCTGTAGTTATTGTCAGAGGATGAGTGTCATTGCTGTCAATGTTTCCAATATTAGTTGAAAAGATAGTTGGGCAATGAGTAATGCCGGTCTATTGAACTATTGTCAATGTATTGTGAATTTATTTATAATAGAAATACATTGACAATAGTTCAATCATTGATCATTAAGCTGAGAACTTCAATGTCATATTATGATCAATGATCAGAAATATCATCTTGCCTGATCCATGATAGAAATGGTTAACCAGGATGTGTTTGGTCTATTTCTCTTCACCCAAGGCTTAACCTGGCCACTCTAGACACTACTCTGGATGTTTCCATGGCTCCTGATGACATGGCTGTCGTAGATGCAGCAACGCTTCGACGTCAGGTCTGCTCCTAATACGTCTTGACTGTACTTCTACGGAAGGTATATCATTCAGCAGTTTTTGTTTTGGCTATATTGGTTGGTGGTGTTGATGTGATTGTCATTGGTGTGCCTGTAGATCATCAAGCTGAACCGGAGGCTCCAGCTCATAGAAGAGGAGAACAAGGAGAGGGCCAAACGTGAGATGATCATGTACTCCGTCACCGTAGCCTTCTGGCTTATCAACAGCTGGGTTTGGTTCCGCCGCTAGAATCCTTTTCTCGGAACCACTGACAGAGAGTGGAGAACATAGAAGAGGAGGGGAGAGGCTATGTTTCAAATGGTAGACAAATGTACTCTCTGCATTTAGCCACAGTGCTGGACAGCCTTGCTCTTGGGCAATGGGATGTTTGATTTCATTTTATTGTATACATGTACTTGTAATTATTTTTTACAATGCTATATTTTTTTTGTTGCTTAAGAATCAAAGAATGACTCGGCTGTAAATATTTCTTCATGTTACTCAGTTGTTATCATTGCTCCTGAGGTATTTCCAACAGATAAGAGGTCTAAAGAAAATTATAACATAAGACGCATCGAAATGGGTTAAATATTTATTGGGAATTGGAATGATGTGAAAAGATAAAAAAATAAATATATATTGTGAAGCACTGCTGTTATATTGTAAGATAATACATAATGTAAAATTGACTAATGGTTTTAATTGATGTATAGTACTGCAAGGAAATATAAAGTCACACTGTTGCTATTACACTATTCATTATGTTATTATTATTTATTGATTATGTATGGCCCATATCCACCAAGCCATAAGCATGATATGCTTTTTCTCATATTTTATCTTCAGTTACTACCTTTTTTGTTTTACCAAGTACTTTCTGGCTGAAGCACAATGTTATCAAATTGGTTGTAGTTTTCAGTTGTAATGTACCAGCATATTATGCTGAGAGTCATGCAATTTTATTGGAATAAATGACAAAATAGCTAATTTGGATGTTTGAGTTTAGTTATATTAGTTGTTACCAGTATTAATTAGCAGTGTTGGGGAAGCTACTCTGAAAATATAGTTGACCAATTACTTCACACTAAAAGAAGATAAACTACACTAAAGTTACCCGTAAGAAAAATATAGCTTTTCTAAAGTGACTTAGAAAAAGTAGTTTACTACGTCCAAACCACTTCATGAACGATTCTCACATCTAAATCTGAAATGTCAGACTAAAAATTGCATGAACAGATCACCCAGTGGTCAGATGTAAACAGAATGTGTAAATTAGCCTATTAAATACAGTGATTTAGCCTATTAAACACCAAGCTACTGCTAAATCTAATGAAATTACTAGTTGAACTAAATGTAGGTCATTACTCCCTGCCTAACATTGTTAATTAGTATTAAGTATATTGTTATTACTATGTTATTACAACGTAAAATGGAACCGTTTATAATCTGGAACTAATTTGGCGCTTTATGGTTGCTTTCCGGAAGGTTTTCATAGTCCCACACCATCAGAAAACTGTCATGGCGTCTGGATACATTGTAAGTCGTGGTGTGCTAACATTTGGAATTCACTATCAACATGTTTGTAGAAATGTACTCCTTACACATACCCGAGAGAAGAAGCGATGGATGAAAGCATATACTCTTTTGATGGAAAGAAAGTTGAAGATAGAAGGGCCTCCACCACCTAAGCCACGGTATGTAAAATGCTAGCTTAGTAAGGTAACGTTTTCTTGGTATCATAGGGGTCAAGGCCATTGGTGTTCATGGTTAGCTTGATAAGAAAGTTGGCATAAATAGGATGCAGAATTCAACCATTTTGTGTAAAATCCAGTGCACCTGTTCGTTATCTAATGCAATACGTCCCCGCAGGAGGCCTAATGGTAGGCCGTCATTGTAAATAACAATTTGTTCTTGAGTTCTTAATTTTTATTTAACTAGGTCAGTCAGTTATCTTAATAGGATCAATTTGACAATCGATTGGACATGGGCTATAGAATCTGGAGCAATTGACAATAAATACGGAAATTAGCTGGCTAGCCAATATAGAACAGACTACACTACATGAACAAAAGTATATGGACACTTGTTATTCCAAAATCATGGCCATTAATGACTTGCCTAGTTAAATAAAGTAAAAAATAAACAAAAGTGCGGCGTGATTCATCACTCCAGGGAACACGTTTCCACTGCTCCAGAGTCCAATGGCGGCGAACTTTACACCACTCCAACCAACGCTTTGCATTGTGCATGGTGAACTTAGGCTTGTGTGCGGCTGCTCGGCCATGGAAACACATTTCATGAAGCTCCAGGCAAACCGTTCTTGTGCTGACGTTGCTTCCAGAGGCAGTTTGGAACTCAGTAGTGAGTGTTGAAACTGAGGACAGATGATTTTTACGCGCTTCAGCACTCGCCGGTCCCGTTCTGTGAGCTGTGTGGCCTACCACTTTGCGGCTGAGCTGTTGTTGCTCCTAGTCATTGCCACTTCACAATAACAGCACTTACATTTGACCGAGGCGTTGAAAGTCTCTGAGCTCTTTATTTAGTAAGGCCATTTTACTGCCAATGTTTGTCTGTGGAGATTGTATGGCTGTGTGCTCAAGTTTATACACCTGTCAGTATCTTAGCTACATACTGATTGCATGTACCGTGATCTTCGTTATGAATTTCCCTATGTTCTGTCTCCTAGTGCTCAAAAACCTAACTGGGACTACCATGCAGAAGTCCAGGCATTCAGCAGCCGCCTTAAAGAATGTTTCTCCCCGGAGCTCCTGAAGACAGCCTTTGTGAACCCCTGTTACATTCAGTCAGAGCAAGAGAGGAGGCAGGCACTCGGTGTGGACTCTGAAATGGCCGCTCTAGTCCTGGGGGACAACATTCAGCTGCACAGACAGGGCTTGGAGTTCACCAAGAGCTTCTTGTCTGACTGGTGCAGGGCTAGCTTCCCTAGACTGCCCAGCATGGGAGTGGTCGCCATTGTCGCGCACCTGACCAGTCATCCAGTCGTGTGCCTTGTGGCGCGGAACCTTGCCATCGAGGACCTAACTATGAGCGCTCAATTCCCGGTCCCTGATGAAGTATTGCACAGTACGTTCCTCGCTGTGATCGGAGCACTCCAGGCGAGCAGTGGAGCTGAGAGAGCAGGCCTTTTCCTTCGGGTAAGAAGATTCTTACAACTTTCAACACCCACCTCAACATGATTAATCATCTCAAATTTACATTAGTTTGTTTGTGTAGCTGAAGATGATCACACCTCCCATGCCCTCTTCTCTCCTTTCAGGATTTCCTGGTCACTCAGCTGGTAGGGAAAGACCTGTTTGAGATGTGGTCGGTGGTAAACCCAATGGGGCTGCTGGTGGAGGAGTTGTCCAAGAGGAACATGGCCCTCCCAGAGCCTCGCCTCACCAGGTCGGCCGGCGCCGGCACTGTGCTCCCACTCTACTTTGTAGGGCTGTACAGGTATGCCTCGCTGGTCACTCCCATCAGTACACCCCCTGATAAAGTCAGGAGATTTTCCTCACCAGGAATACGCTGTGTCCCAGGACTGAAAGTGTTTTTTTCTGGTCAGGACAAACTCTTTACATTACTTATGGAGTATGTGTGAGGTATGTGGTAGTGTTCTGCCGGTACTTATTTGTTTGTTGATCATGTTACTGAGTGAGTATGTGTCCTCAGTGATAAGAAGCTCCTTGCCGAGGCTCCAGGGGAGACCGTTCTGGCTGCGGAGGAGGAGGCGGCACGCGTGGCCCTGAGGAAACTCTATGGCTACACTGAGAACCGGAGACCCTGTGACTTCTCTGCAGTGGAGCAGCCTCAGGCTCCTGGCCTCCAATCCTTCAGCAGCAGCTAAAGGACGTCACCCCAAGCACTACAATGTCTTCCATCAGTTGATGACAGCTCTTGACACAACAGAGGGTCAAAGTCAAGCGGTTCCCTTAGCCTATCAGGACCAACCTCTGACAGACTCATACCTACAGACACAGGAATTACCCTCCAAACTATGTGGTCTCATCAGCCTTGCAATTAGAGGACTGTCCTTGGGCAAAATATAGTTTTTTTGTGTAATAGATTATTGATCTAAAAGCTAAATGTTTCATGTCCATAATAAATCTGTATCCCTGAGCACATCTCTTCAAAGAAAGTGTATCATACCATCTTTGGTTTCTCCTTGTCTGCTTATTATTAGGTGTTATTTATTGATGTATGACATTAGTCTGCTCTATAAAAAACATGGTTTATCAATGTGTAAAGTGTCTGGATTGATTTCACAAGAGCAGAATCCAAGACACTAAGTTGGCAAGTCATTTTTGGCTAGTCAGGATCACCTGCTGTGATTGGTTGCCAGGACAATGTCTCTGACATCCATAGTGGGAGATGTGGCTCCCTCCTTTATCCTCCACAAATTCCACGGCAACCAATCGGCAGAACTTGGGGTGGGAACTCCGCTTGAGTGTCTGGCCTGGTTTATTAAATCTGTATTTTACTTAAAAAAGTGACGCCAGTATAGACACCTGTTTTAGCACTTTGCAAATGCACTTTTGTGCATTTATTTGCACAGTATGGGAACAACTGGATAATTGCTATAGAACTGAACTGGGTAATTTGTCTTTTACATCAAATTACTTTTACAGAGAGTATTTGGATTCTGTAATTCATCTTTGTTTCAAATTAAGTATTTTATCTGTAGTGATTGCAGGCAAAACTTAGCATGGCTGAACAGTGATGTTATATGTGGGTGTGAAATATGCACTTGTTTCACTCTCCATCTGGTCCACTTCATGCCAACTGTGCTATCCTCCCTCCCTGGTCTCTCAGCATTGGCAGCAGAACCTGTGGGCCTAGCTGCATTCTTTCTCATCAATTCTTTATTGAAGCTGTCATTTTGCCTTTAGGGGTAGAATTTCTGCAGGCAGAAAGTGTAGGCCAGCCCTAATAGGCCTACATCTTACTATATTAATCACTAGGATCACAGAGCAGGGTAGAAAGGGTTACATCCTCCTTCTCATTCATGTCCATTTGTATTTTGTCTTAAAATTGACATTGGATTCTGCACTTGTTTTTCTGCGCTGATACATTTGTATTGATAGACTGATGTTTCTTGACCCGTATTCAAAATGCATCTCAATGTAGGTTTTGCCTTTTGAATCATAATGAATAAGAGGGGCAACCTGATCCTGGATCAGCACTCCTATTGTGAGATGCTTTATGAATACAGGCCCAGTGCTCTTGACCTATGTTAAGCCAGTGTCCTCCAAGGTAAGTTGTCAAAACAGATCTTCTCTCAGGTGTAGGCTACTCAGTGGGACCGAGTCACCCTTGGAGTTCCAGGAAACAGCACTTGTTTTTAAACAGTAGGAGCCATGAATGTGAAGCACAGTCACTCACATGGGGCATGCAAGCACAACAGCCTTTTCATTTACTATCAATGCAGTAGCCCATCAACATTATGTGCTGATTTTTGTCTGAATGATAAGAAAACCAGTGAGAATAGCACTCTCAAATTGTGTTCCACCACTAATAAATAAGCAATTTACGATCATTGAAATCTATAACACATCGTCGCCTAAGGTACAGTAGGTGACATACAAATCTTCTGCACATCTCTGACATCTACAAATCTTCTACACATATCTGACATCTTCTATTCCAGGGATATTCAACTAGATTCAGCCGCTGATTCTTTTGTTGAGGAGATGGTCGGGGGGCTGGAACATAATTACAAATAATTAGTAGACTGCAAATTGACCGCAAGAAGCCCAAAGAGATATAATGTTAGACTAAAACAATCACTTCAAACCTTGCTTACGTTTGTTTATGATCATGTGTCTCTCTATTATGCGTGGGAATACTTGGGAACAGATTTCTTAAATTAAAATCACTTGGAGCTGATTTCCTGTTTTTACAACAGTATTTTATGTCCCACAATGTAAATGAAAAAAATATATGTATTTTTTTATTTTCTCAGAAGACTTACGGAGCAAAATAAAACCACCTCCGTGCCAAATTATATTCTAACTATTATATTCAAATTCTTGTTCCAATTAATGATAGACTAATAATAGATTTACATCTAGAGACGTTTGAGATGAGAGGGGTGTTTCCTCTTGGTATCATGAAAAGGAAAGTGCCAGGAATTAGGCCACATGAAATGATAAGCGTCAATCCGTTGGTGGCGCTGGTAAACCCATGGAAATCAGGAGCGTGCAGTGCGTGACTCTCCTCTCTTGACTTACAACGCCTCCTGTTCAGCCGACAGTCACAGTAGCCACTCTTCCTTTCAGAGTAGGTACCCGTTTAGCAGCAAAAGCTTTTCCCGTTACCTGCAATTCCCCATCCTTCCCTGGTTTTGTTTCCTTCCCCTATTTGTCACAGTCATGGCGGCGAGTGCGAAAAGAAAGCAGGAGGAGAAACACCTGAAGATGCTGAGAGAAATGACGAGTTTGCCTCCTAACAGAAAGTGCTTTGACTGCGATCAGCGCGGCCCAACCTATGCCAACATGACGGTGGGGTCTTTCGTCTGCACCTCCTGCTCTGGCATACTGTAAGTATAAATGTGATTGGATGAGTGACCTTTTCATTCCGCGTTGACAGGCCGCATTCAGGATGCTAACTACCTAGTTACTTGCTAGCTAACCGTTAGCTAAGTAGTTAGCTATAATCCATTCCTCCCTGTCTCTTTCCACTTCGAGCTGAAATTGTCTTGTGGGTTGGGTGTCTGCTGCTATAGCTAGCTAAATAACGTTAGATATATTTCGTTAATCTGACTTTATCTAGTACAAGAATATGATAGTTTGCTAAATAACCAGATACAGTTAGCACATCTTAGCCACCAGCGAGCTTAGTAGCCTAACTAGCTAGCCACATACTGTAACGGCAATTTACCAGTACAGTAGTTAGCTACAGAAGCTAACGTTAGCTGGATCAAATCAATTAACGCGTCATTCAGTTTAGTTAGCTACTGTACCTAACTAAATTGTAAACTGCTACATGTGAAGGTATCTAGGCGAGAAGCCAGACTGAGATGGGTGTGTTTAGCGAGTTTGAGATGTGTGGACAAGATGAGTATCATTTTAAAAAACGTGTCACCTGCTGCAGTAGTTTTCACACTGCAACCTGGACTCAGGAGTAGATGTAACATAGTGAACGAAAATCCGGGAGACCTAATTGGTATATGTTACATTTCATATGCAGGTCTTTACACTGACCTTTTTTTACAAGGAGCACATGTGCGCCTAAGTTGAAAAATGTAGGCACACACACAGAAATGTAGGTAGCCAGGGAACCAAAACAGCAGAGAAGTTGAGCCTCATGCTTCAATGCTCTTAGTAGTTTTGTTATATATATTTTTTTATTTAACCTTTATTTAACTTGGCAAGTCAGTTAAGAACACATTCTTATTTACATTGACAGCCTAGGAACAGTGGGTTAACTGCCTTGTTCAGGGGCAGAACGACAGATTTTTACCTTGTCAGCTCGGGGATTCGATCTAGCAACATTTCAGTTACTGGCCCAACGTCCACTATGCTTTTTACTTCCTGCATCTAAGTCATATTGCTGAGTCTACTTAAATAACAATTCCACCCGAAAACCATCCTTTGGTATTTGTTTCATTAGTCCGTTGTTTGTATAGTCCCACACAGACATACAGCTGGATGAGGCGTTTTGCATCATATGGGGCTAAATGTATCAATACTGGCTGTATTTCTGTATTTTGAAGGATATATATCTTGAAAACTTGATTGTGACATGCAAAACATTTAGGGACTATATCCAACAATGGACTAGTGAAACAAATACCAAAATATATTTTTTTGCTGGAGATTAACCTTCTATTTTATGTAACCATAACAAAGGTAACATATCATACTAATTTCAGTGTCCCAGATTTTGGTTTACTATGTTACGTCTAGTCTGAGAGTAGCCTGCACATGAGCCAGCTAACTTTTCTCCTCAGGTGGCTAGCTAGAGTTTTTTTTTTTTCGCCCACCACACAGCTTTTTTTTGGTCGACCACCCAGCTAGCTATCAAGCCAGGCAAAGTTGACCATATTAAAACAAGTGTCATCTACCAAGCTATGCAGTTCATAGGGGCAACTCAATTGCAAAATGGCATTTGACTATTTAACATTACAGTATTTCTGTGATGCAAGGTTGATGCAGTACCTCTGGCTTGTACGCTTGTGTAACCAAGCATCTGTATAGTTTGGGATTTGAGGATTAGTGGGACCGAAGCTGGGCTTTTCTCATTCCTACTCGCAACAAAATAATGTAATCTCAATTAAATGTCAAATATTGTTGAGGAAATGCATTTTAAAAGATCTGTGGGGAAAATAACACCACACAGGCAGAGAATAAAACAAGATACTTTTCTAGATTTTTATGTGCCACTTGGCTATTTCATGTCAACCTGACCTTGTTTGTTCAGAATCTGGCAATGCCTGGTGATTGAATGCATGGTAACGAATGACCTGTTACATATCTCAAACAGAGGACGTCATTGGTGACGAGGTAAATATCTGCCGTTCTGCCCCTGATCAAGGCAGTTAACCCACTGTTTCCCGGGCGCCGAAGACGTGGATGTTGATTATGGCAGCCCCCCCCCGCTCCTCTCTGATTCAGAGGGGTTGGGTTAAATGCGGAAGACATATTTCAGTTGAATGCATTCAGTTGTACAACTGACTGGGTATCCCCTTTCCCTTTAATAATTTTCTGCTTTGCAGCTATGTTGAAGAACATCAGGTGTCTTCAACAGCATCAAGCTTGTTTTCGCCATTGAAGGAATTCCTGCAGACATGCAAATGAGATGAAAAATACCCCAGCCCTCCCTGGTTTGCTAGCCTATAATATTCTTTAGTAGATCTATATGACGTAGTTATGCTCATCTTTTCATTATCACTTGAAGAACATCTTTCCTCTCAAGTCTTTGGGGGATTTCAGTTTTCACTCTTTCTTACAGTTGAAACCACCCATGTTGTGCTAGTCAGTACATTCAGAGATTTTTCACTATTATCAGTTTGTCTATGAGATTTGCTGTAGCCATTCCTCCGCCTCCCTCCCAGGCCACCACTGTTTGCCGAGGCCTTTGTGGAGACACTTGTGTAACCTTGTTCAGAAAGAAACACAACCACATTGCCTGTTAATTCAATAAGTTGTTCTTTGTAATGTCCTGGTTACTTCGTCAATGCTGCCCAGTGAGACGCCAGTCGCCGGGCTTAGCTTTCCTACCCTCAATGCCTCACTGAGGTCAACCTGTCATGGTCCATTAGAGGATAATGGTTAGCTTAATAAAGGCAGAAAAGGTGAAGTGTGTGTGTCCCTCCCTGACTCTCTTATTAAGTCCTTCATAGCTCCGTAAAGAGGTAGGGGAACTGAGACTGACTCGGCAGCTTCCCAGTCTGCTTTTAAGGTGCACCTGTCTCCGTGTTGGGTTTTCCCCGTCAGAATTGTTCTCCTGCACCACAACCCTTTTCTCTTATGACACACACTGGATCAGTTTTAGGTGTGTATTTGCATCATGAGGACTAGCCTAAATGCTTCTATCTGGGTGGGCAGTGTTTATCATGTCTTAGTTTTGGCAGCTAAGGGGGAGGGGTGGGGGGTGCGCTTCAACTGTGAGAACACTGTGTGATAATCATTGCAGATGGACAGAGTTTGGCCCTTCTCGCTCATCTCTGTAATGGTTCTGCAGGGATTCCACTGTGAATTTCCCTGTGGTGCTGTAGTATTAAACTTTGATGTGGGATAATGGAATTAATTTCTAAGCTCAGACACACAGGCTCCTCTGAAGAGGTTCACACTGTCTCTGACTGTGTAATGTGAAAAAGAAGATGGTAGCCAAACTGTAAAGTGTATACTACCTAGACTTTACCTACCAAACGTAGGCCTATAGGCTAGCCATATCAGTTAGGTTATTCATATGTAGTCTAGCTAGTGGTCGACACCTTGTTCCAATGTAATAACACAGTAGCTAGGTGGTCATCTTTAGTACTGCCGGGATTATATTTGGTTTCCCAGCAGAACAATGACCTCACTGACCTATCCTCCTTTCTGCTGATCAGGCGATCCATTTTACTTATGCGGTGAATCTTGAGTCTTGTGCAAATCTTTCTTGGCAGGACTGAGCGACTGCCATGTTGCTGAGCTAGAGAGACGTGTGGGACTCAGGGGAAAGGACTGCTTTGCTGTCTGCCTCTTGGTACTGTATGTATGCAGGAAGCCTGGTGTGATTCTAGTGTGGGGAAGTGGTGGCATGGCCCTTTGGCCCTGTTTCGCTACATCAGCAGCAAGCAGGGTAGTTAAACAGGAAGTGGAAAAATGCAGGAAGTTGCGAATTGACTTCAGCTCTCTCACTTTGGTTCCCAGAAAGGGTAGAGGAGGTTAGCATCAAATTACTGTATGCGGGACAATTTCCCTGACCCAGATTAGTATTTTTCTTGGAAAACACTTTCAGTGGGGACTCTGCGTTGAGGAAGCATTTTAGTCCAGCAGTAGGCTTATTCTGGGTCTAAGAAACTGCCCCATTGTGTTCTTTGAGACCCATTTGTGCTTGGCGACTTATACAGACACAGACTAATCATAGTGTTACAAGCTCCTGGTTTAGGCCTATAATTTAAGGATGTGTGTGTTTGTATTTTTTATAGGATAGCTCTTAGTGCTGCTGGCATGTCTGTCCTCCCCACACCCTGAAGAGGAATCTGAGGGAAATGTGACCAGTTTCACACCCATCTTCCTGAGCTCTGTCTCTTTATTGACCCCTTTCCTTCTACAGGAACCTTCCTTCTTAAAGACCCCACTCACTATTTCAATGCCCATTCATGGGACTCTCTTTTACTTCTGTTGATCCTAATGCCTTTTGATTTGGTTTGAGATTAACAGTTGGTTTTTGGTCTTGTCTTCTCGTCATCGATTTGAGTCGTTAACTAGGCCAGTTAGTTAGGCTAACTCATTTGAGTCGTTAACTAGGCCAGTTAGTTAGGCTAACCCATTTGAGTCGTTAACTAGGCCAGTTAGTTAGGCTAACTCATTTGAGTCGTTAACTAGGCCAGTTAGTTAGGCTAACCCATTTGAGTCGTTAACTAGGCCAGTTAGTTAGGCTAACCCATTTGAGTCGTTAACTAGGCCAGTTAGTTAGGCTAACCCATTTGAGTCGTTAACTAGGCCAGTTAGTTAGGCTAACTCATTTGAGTCGGTAACTAGGCCAATTAATTAGGCTAACTTATTTGAGTCGGTAACTAGGTCAGTTAGTTAGGCTAACTGATTTGAGTCGTTAACTAGGTCAGTTAGTTAGGCTAACTCATTGGAGTCGTTATTAATTAAGCCAGTTAGCTAACTGCTTGCCTACTTGTCAGGGGTTCAGAGCCAGGCCCCCCCCCCTCGCCTGTGGCTTGTATAATGGGTGGGGTTGGAATCTACTGTGTAAATACATTCCATATGAAGGTGGAGAGGCTTTCCCCAGGAGGAACACAATGTTTGTTGTAGAGATTTCCTTACAGTAGGAAGTTTTTATAGTGACCATGTGACTTGACCAGGAAAACCTCAGATCTATTTGAATTTTCTGGTTAATTTGATTAGTAAAAACTCCAGAGCCCAACCATAGTTTATGGTGAACTGAATCAAGATGACTGACCCTTGTGTTCTTGTAAGCATTGAATGAATGCTGAACGGTGCTGACGGACACCATGTTATCATCTACAGGGTCATCTGTTGGCTTTGGCTAAGAAGTGTTTGTGTCTGAGTACTACAGAGGCGTTGGCTGGTGAGGATGCTGCATAGATGGCCTCTGCTGGGCTATGGGTTCAGCGCTCTCTGTCCATCTCTGTCTCTGTCCATCTCTGTCTCTGTCCATCTCTGTCTCTGTCCCTCTCGGTCTGTCCCTCTCGGTCTGTCCCTCTCGGTCTGTCCCTCTCGGTCTGTCCCTCTCGGTCTGTCCCTCTCGGTCTGTCCCGCTCTGTCTCTGTCCCGCTCTGTGTCTGTCCATCTCTCTGTCTGTCCATCTCTCTGTCTGTCCATCTCTCTGTCTGTCCATCTCTCTGTCTGTCCATCTCTCTGTCTGTCCATCTCTCTGTCTGTCCATCTCTCTGTCTGTCCATCTCTCTGTCTGTCCATCTCTCTGTCTGTCCATCTCTCTGTCTGTCCATCTCTCTGTCTGTCCATCTCTCTGTCTGTCCATCTCTCTGTCTGTCCATCTCTCTGTCTGTCCATCTCTCTGTCTGTCCATCTCTCTGTCTGTCCATCTCTCGGCCTGTCCCCCTCTGTCCATATCTCGGCCTGTCCCCCTCTGTCCATCTCTCGGTCTGTCCGTCTCTCTCGGTCTGTTTGTCTCTCTCGGTCTGTCTGTCTCTCTCGGTCTGTCTGTCTGTCTGTCTCTCTCGGTCTGTCTGTCTGTCTGTCTCTCTCGGTCGGCCTGTCCCCCTGTCTCTCTCGGTCGGTCTGTCCCCCTGTCTCTCTCGGTCGGTCTGTCCCCCTGTCTCTCTCGGTCGGTCTGTCCCCCTGTCTCTCTCGGTCGGTCTGTCCCCCTGTCTCTCTCGGTCGGTCTGTCCCCCTGTCTCTCTCGGTCGGTCTGTCTCTCTTGGTCTCTGTCTGTCTTTGTCTCTGTCTGTCTCTCATCCTGGAGGAGTCCGTATGCTAGGCGCTTCCCTGCTGGGTGTTTCCGCTCTCTCTACACATACTGTGTGAGAGTGAGAGAATAGTGTGAAAGTTTGACAATACCACTGGGTATGCAAATCAACTGGGTTTCACTGTAACCACGTACTCACACTCAGTGATTACAAAGTGTCTGAATTGTTCAATTGCGGTGTGATGCCATCCTTTTTCAGAGCTGGAGGGGTTTGGAACTCTCTCCCAGTATCTGACCTACTTTCCTCCTCATGAGACTGAACTGATCCTTCATATGCCCCACACACACACACACACACACACAGAGTCAAACACTCACTTCGCCCTCATGGTTGGCTAACTGGCCGGTCTTAGCTAGAGAGAGAAGGTTGAAAAGTCAAATGTTCCCTGCACTTGTGACCACAACTGCGCTGTCGGGTGTGCTGTACTTTGTGCCAGCATGAACATGGTCGGAATGATGCTTCTGACAGGCTGAATAGAATGTATGTATTGGTCTGGGTCTCATTCATTAGTGCACTTCACACCGTAGCAAAAGGTTTTGCAGCAGAAAACAAGCTTTTCTCAAGTTCAAACTCGTTCCTCCCCGTTTTGGTCTGTTATCTTTCGTTCGGTGTCTGGTATGTAACACAGGTTGACTGTAATCTCAGTGTGAGGCCTTTATGTGTCAGTCATTCTATTTGTGACAAAGTGGATACACCCCAAAGCTCAATAGTAGATCTGAATATACAACTACCCCTGTAATTGGTCAGTAATTCAAATAACATTTTATTGGTCACATACTAGAGGTCGACCGATTATGGTATTTCAACACCGATACCGATTAATGGAGGACCAAAAAAAGCCGATACCGATTTACTATATATATATATATATATATATATATATATATATATATATATATATACATACACACACACAGTGCCTTGCGAAAGTATTCGGCCCCCTTGAACTTTGCGACCTTTTGCCACATTTCAGGCTTCAAACATAAAGATATAAAACTGTATTTTTTTGTGAAGAATCAACAACAAGTGGGACACAATCATGAAGTGGAACGACATTTATTGGATATTTCAAACTTTTTTAACAAATCAAAAACTGAAAAATTGGGCGTGCAAAATTATTCAGCCCCCTTAAGTTAATACTTTGTAGCGCCACCTTTTGCTGCGATTACAGCTGTAAGTCGCTTGGGGTATGTCTCTATCAGTTTTGCACGTCGAGAGACTGACATTTTTTCCCATTCCTCCTTGCAAAACAGCTCGAGCTCAGTGAGGTTGGATGGAGAGCATTTGTGAACAGCAGTTTTCAGTTCTTTCCACAGATTCTCGATTGGATTCAGGTCTGGACTTTGACTTGGCCATTCTAACACCTGGATATGTTTATTTTTGAACCATTCCATTGTAGATTTTGCTTTATGTTTTGGATCATTGTCTTGTTGGAAGACAAATCTCTGTCCCAGTCTCAGGTCTTTTGCAGACTCCATTTTCTTCCAGAATGGTCCTGTATTTGGCTCCATCCATCTTCCCATCAATTTTAACCATCTTCCCTGTCCCTGCTGAAGAAAAGCAGGCCCAAACCATGATGCTGCCACCACCATGTTTACGCCAAACATAACGTTTTGCATTGTTGCCAGAAAGTTCAATTTTGGTTTCATCTGACCAGAGCACCTTCTTCCACATGTTTGGTGTGTCTCCCAGGTGGCTTGTGGCAAACTTTAAACAACACTTTTTATGGATATCTTTAAGAAATGACTTTCTTCTTGCCACTCTTCCATAAAGGCCAGATTTGTGCAATATACGACTGATTGTTGTCCTATGGACAGAGTCTCCCACCTCAGCTGTAGATCTCTGCAGTTCATCCAGAGTGATCATGGGCCTCTTGGCTGCATCTCTGATCAGTCTTCTCCTTGTATGAGCTGAAAGTTTAGAGGGACGGCCAGGTCTTGGTAGATTTGCAGTGGTCTGATACTCCTTCCATTTCAATATTATCGCTTGCACAGTGCTCCTTGGGATGTTTAAAGCTTGGGAAATCTTTTTGTATCCAAATCCGGCTTTAAACTTCTTCACAACAGTATCTCGGACCTGCCTGGTGTGTTCCTTGTTCTTCATGATGCTCTCTGCGCTTTTAACGGACCTCTGAGACTTATCACAGTGCAGGTGCATTTATACGGAGACTTGATTACACACAGGTGGATTGTATTTATCATCATTAGTCATTTAGGTCAACATTGGATCATTCAGAGATCCTCACTGAACTTCTGGAGAGAGTTTGCTGCACTGAAAGTAAAGGGGCTGAATAATTTTGCACGCCCAATTTTTCAGTTTTTGATTTGTTAAAGTTTGAAATATCCAATAAATGTCGTTCCACTTCATGATTGTGTCCCACTTGTTGTTGATTCTTCACAAAAAAATACAGTTTTATATCTTTATGTTTGAAGCCTGAAATGTGGCAAAAGGTCGCAAAGTTCAAGGGGGCCGAATACTTTCGCAAGGCACTATATATATATATATACATATATATATTTTTAAATAATGACAATTACAACAATACTGAATGAACACTTATTTTAAGTTAATATAATACATCAATAATATCAATTTAGCCTCAAATAAATAATGAAGAAGTAAAAGTGCCATGTGAGAAAGCTAACGTTTAAGTTCCTTGCTCAGAACATGAGAACATATGAAAGCTGGTGGTTCCTTTTAACATGAGTCTTCAATATTCCCAGGTAAGAAGTTTTAGGTTGTAGTTATTGTAGGAATTATAGAACAATTTCTCTATACGATTTGTATTTCATATACCTTTGACTATTGGATGTTCTTATAGGCACTTTAGTATTGCCAGTGTAACAGTATAGCTTCCGTCCCTCTCCTCGCTCCTACCTGGGCTCGAACCAGGAACACTTCGACAACAGCCACCCCCGAAGCAGCGTTACCCATGCAGAACAAGGGGAACAACCACTCCAAGTCTCAGAGCGAGTGACGTTTGAAATGCTATTAGCGCTCACCCCGCTAACTAGCTAGCCATTTCACATCGGTTACACCAGCCTAATCTCGGGAGTTGATAGTCATAAACAGCGCAATGCTTGAAGCATTGTGAAGAGCTGCTGGAAAAACGCACAAAAGTGCTGTTTGAATGAATGCTTACGAGCCTGCTGCTGCCTACCATCGCTCAGTCAGGCTGCTCTATCAAATATCAAATCATAAACTTAATTATAACATAATAACACACAGAAATACGAGCCTTTGGTCATTAATATGGTCCAATCCGGAAACTATCATTTCGAAAACAAAACGTTTATTCTTTCAGTGAAATACGGAACTGTTCCGTATTTTATCTAACGGGTGGCATCATAAGTCTAAATATTGCTGTTACATTGTACAACCTTCAATGTTATGTCATAATTACGTAAAATTCTGGCAAATTAATTACGGCCTTTGTTAGGAATTCACACAGTTCGCAATGAGCCAGGCGGCCCAAACTGCTGCATATACCCTGACACCATTTCCCTAGTTATAAGAAATTCATGTTAGCAGGCAATATTAACTAAATATGCAGGTTTAAAAATATATACTTGTGTATAGATTTTAAAGAAAGGCATTGATGTTTATGGTTGGGTACATTGGTGCAACGACAGTGCTTTTTTTGCAAATGCGCTTGTTAAATCATCACCTGTTTGTCGAAGTACGCTGTGATTCAATGAGAAATTAACAGGCACCGCATCGATTATATGCAACGCAGGACACACTAGATAAACTAGTAATATCATCAACCATGTGTAGTTAACTAGTGATTATGATTGAATGATTGTTTTTATATGATAAGTTTAATACTAGCTAGTAACTTACCGTGGCTTCTTGCTGCCCTCACGTAACAGGTAGTCAGCCTGCCACGCAGACTCCTCGTGGAGGGCAATGTAAGACAGGTGGTTAGAGAGTTGTACTTGTAACCAGAAGGTTGCAAAAACGAATCCCTGAGCTGACAAGGTAAAAATCTGTCGTTCTGCCCCTGAACAAGGCAGTTAACCCACCGTTCCTAGGCCATCATTGAAAATAAGAATGTGTTCTTAACTGACTTGCCTGGTTAAATAAAGGTGAAAAAAAAAAAAAATCTGCAAATTGGTGTCCAAAAATACAGATTGTTATAAAAACTTGAAATCGGCCCTAATTAATCGGTCGACCTCTATCACATACACATGGTTAGTAGATGTTAATGCGAGTGTAGCGAAATGCTTGCGCGAGTGTAGCGATAATTTAACCCCATACACAGGCCGTGTACCAAATGACACCCTATTCCCAGTCTAGTGTCACTACTTTTGACCAGGGAACTCTGAGTGCCGTTCCAGTCAGTCAGTTGAGTGAGTAGGGCTGTATAGAACTGAAGATGGAAGGTGATGGATGGGTGATCCATAGTCATACAATGAGCTGCTCTACCATTTGGGTGGCACTCATCCCTAATTTCAACAGAGGGCTAAAGGCAAGAGCAGTGAATAATTGAAGAACAGCCCTAGTCTAGTCTTACACAGCGTTGCTCCCTCCCTCCCATGTTCTCTAGAGCTTTTAGAGCTCTTGGGTCTCCAAGGAGACTGTTTAGGCAAAGTGTGTGTGTGCGAGGACCACCATTCGCAGATTCCTTTTTACATAAAATATCTTGGCTGTCAAATTTAGTCCATTTTAGTAGTGAATGTAAACAGGCCTATTATTATAAACAATTTGTAATGTCAAATTGTGTATTATACCATTAATACTCCCAACTGTTTTTATTAATATATATTTATATATATTACAAAAATTGCGGACCACCTGCAGTACCCCGGACCACAGGTTGAAAACTAGTGGTCTAGAGCAAATGTTAACGAGACAAATCTTACTAACAAGTGCTGAGGCTCAGGTGTCCCGAGTGACTCAGACCCCCCCCCTTCTTGAAATGGCGTGCACACCGGAGCAGAGCCGTGCACAGGAAATGGAGGCAGGAAACCGACCCGCCCTATGGCTCGGGCTCACTCACACATCACAAGGAGACTCGAGCACATACTCTAAAAGCTCACACACTTTCATCAAACACTTGCTCACACACACATACACACACCTAGGCTAACTAACTGCCTTTAAGTGTAACGGAGCTAGGTGGCTCAACGAGCATTGCATGATAAGTAACCTTGCATGAGACTTAGACTAGTGTTCAATCGAGGCCTACCGTTTAGGATTGAGCTCAGTGAGCTAACACGGTCTTGTGTGTCGTGACGGCAACCTGGGTTTCAGTACCCGTGTTAGGCTATACAAGGGATAAATTGCTCTCTCTCTCCCCCTCTCTAGTGATGTCTCTGTTGTCCCAGATTCTGCAGTCATAAGCCCAGCAGAACTCAGCATGTTCCTAATTAATCGCGCCAGTCTGAGGAGCTGTCAGTACAGGGATCTGAATCTTCTGATCCTATCTAATGGGAGCTCTTAATCTGTGATGCTTTACAATTAAATTAACCCCCTTCCTGCTTTCCCTCCCCTCTCCCATCTTCCTGTTCTTTCATTTCTCCTCCCCTTTCCCATCTTCCTCCGGCTTTCTTCTCTTCTCTCCCCCTCTCCTGTCCTCAGGCGAGGGCTGAACCCACCCCACAGAGTGAAGTCCATCTCCATGACGACCTTCACGCAACAGGAAATCGAGTTTCTCCAGAAACACGGCAATGAGGTAGGGTCAAACATTGTGACCGGGCCCCACAGACCTCCCAGGACTGTTGTCAACATGGCTGATGTCTGCCTGGGTTGTATTCACTAGGAACCAAAGGGAAGCAAACAGGCCAAAATGAAATGCTAGTTTTTGTTGTCCAGCTCTTCCAGTTCTTAGCACCCCGATGGAGACTAGAATGCAGAAACACAAAGGTTTATAATGATAAAGAAGTGTTTTTCAAGCCTGGTCCCAGATCTGTTTATGCTCTCTTGCTGACTTCTATGCTCATCGTGATGGCCAGGCACACAAACAGATCTGGGACCCGGCTAGTAGCCTATGTTTCAATTCAACTTCCATTGTCCTCCAAGCTAGGCCACCATTCGTATGTCCACCTCTTTTTGTTTGATAAAAAACATTAACCTGTATTTGACTTGGCAAGTCAGTTCTTATTTACAATGACGGCCAAACCCGGACGATGCTGGGCCAATTGTGCGGCGCCCTATGGGACTCCCAATCATGGTCTGATGTGATACAACTTACTCTAACCCCAGATCATGGAAATCCATACGTGGTGTTCCAGAATCCTATATGGCCGGCCTCACCCTTTCCCCCTTTTGGTTTTGGGTGACATTCCACAGATATATCCCCTAATCCTGTAAAGTGTGATTTGTGTGTTCTCTGAGAATAGCGTGGTGGCCTGCCGACCGGGTGGCCCCGGCACAACAGACACAGAGCAGCTCTTTCAGGAGATGGTGCTCTGATGCTCACTCATGCATTCCATGTGTCTGGTTACTTATTTAGTTGGCCCTGACACACACACACACACACACACACTTTAATCTGCCAAGGATTCTGAATTGGAGTAATGCTCTTCTGCTAGATGATGTGGTAGTGGTACAGAATTGAGCCTGTGCTTGTCCTTGTTGCTGTTCTGCAGGCTATGTATGTCAGGTGCTTTATGTAGAAGAATATTCTAGGCCTATTGGAAACATCGACACAAGCCTTGGAGGACATGCATTATCTTCAGCCTTGACTTTACTGTCTGCTGTTGTCTGTCCTCTTTTTATAAATAGTTTCTCTCTCGGTCTCTCTCTCTCTCTCTGTGTGTCTCTCTCGGTGTCTCTCTCTTTCGGTCTATCTCTTTTTTTGGTGTCTCGGTCTCTCTCTCTCCTCTCCTCCTATCTCTCAGGCTCGGTTTGTCTCTCTCCTCTCCTCCTGTCTCTCCTCCTGTCCGTCTGTCTCTCTGTTTCAGTATGTATTCGGTTGTTTGTCTGCGTCTAATTGTAAAATGCTAGATATCCATGTATACTGTAACATCTCTTATCCCTTGGCAAGTTGTCTGTAGATCGCTCCATTTCCGGGCTCCCAAGAGACACCCTGGAATGACCCTGAATGTGCTACATTCTGCTGCAGATGTCTTGGCCTGGAGGTGTTGAAGGGTTTTCTCTCTCTCTTTCACGCTTGTCTTTTTCCTCTGTAAAGGTGATGAACCACATCTTCTGATTTGCATGTGACTTTTATTCGCCTTTCATTTTTCACCAAACATGTTTTTCTGCTCTCTCTGTCCGTCCTCTCTCTCTGTCTCTCTGTCTCTCTGTCTCTCTGTCTCTCTGTCTCTCTGTCTCTCTGTCTCTCTGTCTCTCTGTCTCTCTGTCTCTCTGTCTCTCTGTCTCTCTGTCTCTCTGTCTCTCTCTCTCTCGTCTGTCTTCTCTAGTCATGCAAACAGATATGGCTGGGGCTTTACGACGACAGAACCACCTCCATACCGGACTTCAGGGAACCCCAGAAAGTCAAGGAGTTCCTTCAGGAGAAATACGAGAAGAAGAGATGGTGAGAGGCTGCTGTAGTCCATAGAGCTCTGGTCAGAACGAGCAGCAAGGCACTTTGCAGCAGTAACAACCCAGATGTATTTGGTGGATGATGTTTGGGTCACTGTATGCGTTAGTTGAATCCAAAAGGAAAGTCTAATATTTCCACACAACCGTCATACCAGTCAGCATAGCGGGGCAAGGAAGAGGGTGGCGTAACGACGGTATGCGTTGCTATGATGATACCAGTAAACAAACAGTGCAAATCAACATCCGGTAGTAAACAACGCGATGGCAAAAGTTGAACCTATTTTAACTCTGACGACAAGTCCCGTTTACCCTGGCGGCATTTACCGTCATGCTATCATTGAAAACTTGCTCTGAGATGCTGGGTTATGGGAGTCCATTTCAATTAAAGCCTGTGTTGCTGTGTAACCAATTGAACATGGTTGTTGTTGTGATTTAGGTTTGTTCCCCCGGAGCAGGCCAAAGTGGTGGCTTCTGTCCACGCCTCCATCTCCGGCTCGTCAGCCAGCAGCACCAGCAGCACCCCCGAGGTCCGACCCCTCAAAACACTGCTGGGCGAGTCGGCCCCCACCTTGCACCTCAACAAGCACACGCCCAGTCAAGTAAGACACACTGGTTACTCAGCTGGCTGATAACAGGCCGTACAACGTTTTTCCTGACCTGAAGTAGGGCCCAGGGAGTTTTTCCTGTTCAGTAAACCCTCCTGGCTCTAGTAGGCAAAACATCATATATTTTTTTGAGTTGCTTTCGACAAGATGGCCTGTGTGAAGTGCGGATATCCAGGTGAACTATTTCTGCATGGTTGAAGTGTCCGTCTCTCTGTGAGTTAACTGGGTCATATTTAGCACAAAATGGAGTGAAACGGGGAGGTTCCATCCAAACTTCTGTCCAATAAGAAACGTCCATTTTTGTTTTCTGTTGCAAAGCGTTTTGCTACGGCATGCCCCAATGAACACAGCCCTGTTGTCTCTCTAGTCTCCGGTGGGGAGCCGTGTGGCCCAGGCCCTCCAGCTGAGCCAGCAGCAGCAGTTCCACGACAAGAAGTTTGACCTCCTCAGCGACCTGGGCGGCGACATCTTCGCCGCGCCGCCCCACTCTCAGACTGCAGCAGGCTCGGCGGCCAACTTTGCCAACTTTGCACATTTCAACAGTCAGCCAGGTAAGGAGGAGGAGTGGCACGAGCTGCACCGGTCCCCGGAGCGGTCACTACACCTTGTGTTAGAAAAACCCTCGGCACAGTGGTTACATCTACTGCTTAGTGCTTAGACTCCATTGGTCAATGATACCTATACTCAATGATCCACTCATAGTTATGGAATTAGAAAGAGGTCAGTTTCCTGAAGAGTATTTGGGTGTTTTGCTTCAGCTGTCCAAAAGTCTGTTTTATGGTAGTGGGAAGAAACTTGAGGCATTTCGATTTCCTTAATTTCAGGACCTTCACTTTTTCTTACCACACTTTGTTTTTCATCTCACGATACAAATATACACATAAGAATGACAACTTGCACACAAACAACGACGTCATCTCCTCTGCCCAGACCCGCATGTTCACACCCCCCTCCCTAGTGCCTGCATTATGGTTTGCCACATGGCCTTAAATTGTACCAATCTGTTTATCTCGGTTGCCCAGGCTATTTCAATAATAAATCATTTGATTTTTCCATTGTTAATGATGGTGGATTGGTTGATTTCCAAGTTTTTGGATATGTTTTTAACCCCCTCATTGTCCATCACACTGATCTATGTAAAGCATCGCCAGATACCAGAGTTCTCATAGGGCTATGGGCGGTCAGTCTCCTTGGTTACTGAGGCCAACGTAAAGCTGTTTGCTCAGAGGATAACGTTTTCTCATCCTCAAAAGAGCCATAAAGTTCTACCTTGGTGCAGAGAGGCTGCACCAAGGTCAGCCCACACGAGGCTGAAAGACACACGCACGCCCTCTAAAAACACATCACAATTTGGTACTTGAAATATGATTCCTTTTTTTTTAATAGAAAATGGACAATAACCTACATACCTATCAACCCTTTCCTATCCTATTTTCTACTACTTAAACAAAATAAATCCACAGGAAGTCACAGGAAGCCCATCTCTGCAGCCCACTCCTAACACCCCCAGAAGGGCTTCCAGTTTCCCCATCTCTTCATCCTCTCTTTTCTGCAGATCTCCACCTTGTGTATCATCTCCCATGTTCTTGTAGAACAGATGTTTCTCCTGCTCAGGCAGGTGCTGGTTGTGGTAGCAGAAGCTGGCCATGTTTAGGGACTGGAACGTACAAATGCTCAAAATGCCAGATCTATGAGTCACTCGGGAGGACCTGGCCTAAAGTAACAATAAAACTAATTCCATTTATCTACATGGAATTTGAGAAATACTCCATAATAAGCCAAATGGAAAACCAGAAATTAACCAAATCATGGTAAGAATACAGTATTTGATGCTTACCATTGATGGAATTTGAAGTTATCGTAGGAAGATGCGTCTCTGTGCCGTCCATGGTATGAACTGGTGAAATTACTGGGTGTTGAAGTTAATTTGTGAACCATTTTTATAATCTTCAATAGCAGAGCCAAGTCAGACATCTAGTCTTGAGGTGGTTGCCGAGTTCCTAGTCAACATTGGTGCCTGTTAACATTCGACATTCTACTGAAGTTGCTCTTCTCGACTGTGATATCACATTGAAATGTAATTGAATTCTCATTAGTAGAATGACCATGGCGAGGAAATCAAATGGGGTTTCAAATTAACACTGTTACACTTACCAACCAAACATTATACATTCAAACATCTATAGAGATCGAATTAAATGATTCATTCTACCAACTTTGCTTTTGTTGATTTATTATTTGTATTATTCAGAATTGCCATGACGATGAGAGCGTGGAATCAATGGATGTACTGTGTGCTTCATTTAAAATATGTTTTACATTGAACCAGGACAGTGGCACACACACACACACACACACACACACACACACACACACACACACACACACACTAGAAGGGAACATGAGCTTAGGTCAGAGCAGTGCTCTATAGGAGAATGTGAACCTATCATCATCACATCCATTTTTGGATGGTCATTGTCATCTGGTGCCAGTCTGTCATTAGCTAGTCTGTCATTAGAAATCTAGTTCAGTTCCATATCTCTCAATGTGTCATTTTCTGTCCAAATTGCCACTATTCCCTATTTAGTGCACTATTTTTGACCAGAGCACTGGTCAAAAGTAGTGCACTAAAGCAATAGAGTGCCATTTGGGTTGCTGCCTGTGTCATGTGACCATTAGTTGTCTCATTCATTGAGTCCTGTTTTGTTTGTCTTTTTTGATTTTATGTGTCTGACCCTTGTACAAACCTCCAGCTGCTCAGAACGCAAATGCAGACTTTGCTAACTTTGATGCGTTTGGGAGCGCGGGTCCACCGGGTGCTTTCCCCTCGGCACCCCAAGCCCCCTTCCAGACCTCACATACAGGTAGAGCATGCTCCATTCACCTCTCATGGCCAGTCTCTATCTCACACACGCTCACATTTTCACATAGGCACTCTTCCTCCTTTCCCAGAGGCTCTGTCTTTTCTGTCGCTGTGTGTCTGTCTCTGTTACACACTCACATCAGTTCACTCCTACTTGTCATGTGTTTGTGTCCATTTTGTCTGTGTTGTAGTTAGCATTAATGACAACAATTCACTCTCATTGGCTCTATTTGCTAGCTGGCTGCTCAAGGCACACACACACTTACTCACTGGCTCCCAAGGGAATTAGTTTTGAATGTACCACACCGCCCTCTGCTGGACACTGTCTGCAGATTACTTCTACGCAGTGGTGGATGGGAAAGCACTGCTCTCTGGGTGCATCGCAGCACTCTACAGTGGCGTCCTCTCCTTGTCTCCTTTCCATCATCCGCACTGATCTGAAAGAATCTGTTTGCAGATGAGGAGACGATGAGAGGAAACCACTTTAGACTATGGAGATGCACCCCTTTCTCTCATCCACACTGACCACCACACTGCCTGGCTTCTGCTTTCACACCGACTCCATTCGCTCTGTTATGATTTGGTTTTGCTTTTGGGTGACGTTCACACTTTTCCCCCCTTTTTGGTTTATATTTCTTTCTCTTGGTTTTTTTTCTTCTCACCCTGTCTCTCTGGTACTCACCCCCCCGCCCCCATCCTGTTTTGGCTGCCAGCGTTCACGTCCCTCTCATCCAGCCGCAGTGTGGGTGAGTTTGCCACCGCTGGCACTGCTCTACCTCACCCGGGTGCAGGTGCTCACAGTAAGTTCTCTCACTGGGCTCAGCCTCTAGCTAACACCTTTCTCCCCACTCTGTCTGTCTGGTAGGCTCTAGGGGTTTTCCCATATCAATGCCTATGGTTGTTCCTATTGATGAGTGTGTGTGTGCCTGTCTGTGGATGCGTGTGTTGACCTGTTCATATCCAGAAGTACAGGGCCATTGGTGCAAAATAACATGATATCATGCAGTCTAAACTGCAGCCAACAGTGTAGGAAAGAAAAGATGGGCAACTTTTACCTCGGCCTCTGGAACTCTTATCCTGCAGAAAATCCTCTTAAGAATGATTTGAGATTATTAATAAAAAATCAAGAGATTTCTCCACCTGTGTATTGTACTAAGATCTTGTAACAGTGTAGGTGATTCAGTAATTCAGTGTTAATTTGTTAAGACAGGAGAGTAGACAGGATTTCTCATTCCCATAGCAACAGTCAGGTTCCTCCCTCAAACCACTCCCCGTGAAGTGATGATGCTTCGACTCTCACGCTGTTTCCTCAGACCGTGACCTAACCTCGGTCTCTGTGCTGAACTAACCCTCCGTGTGAGACGATTGCTAAGAAAGACACCAATCTTCCTACAAACACACTTGAAGCCACTGTGTGGCTCTTGTGACAGTCAGACTAAGGCGCATGACTGCCGTTAGGCTCATTTCAAGTCTGCCACCGTTGACCCCATTTAGATCTGTTATACTACTCAACAGTATAATGCAGATCCTCTCCATTGATTTCAGGTCAGATGAAGCACGGCACTGTTGGAAATTACAGATGACACTGCTGTGCTCTGTAGATGCTGCCTGCCTCCTGTAGCACACAGTGTTCAATCCATCCTCAGATTTATGCTGCACAGTCAGAAACACACACACCCACCCCCAGGCCCTTCATGTGACTCCTTTCTGTCGTCTCTCTCTCACAGGTAGCACGGCCTTGGGGGGGCCTAGTTAACGCTAGCAAGTTAACGCTAGATATTTAGCTAATTTTGACCACTTTCCCAAATCCTGTAGTGCCAACTGGATGCTTCACTTCCTCCTCCCAGAGCCAGAGTAACGCCTCCTCTGCAGGAACGCCCAATGGGCCGGTAGACAGAGACAATACTAGCGTCCTCGCCGATAGATACGCAGCTCTGGCTGACCTGGATACCATCTTTAGCTCTGACAAAACAGAGCAAGGTTAGCCTGTCCCTGCTGCGAGCCCCCACTCTGTTTGGCAGACTTCAAGATGCGTCGAGTAGAGTGAGATGGCTATCGGGTTGGGGACCATGAGCTCATGCATGGTGTAGAATAGATAAAGTCCGGGTCCCATCCTTTCTGAACGAGCAGGGTCAGTGGGTCCTCATTTAAAGGTTGCGTCATACCACAGCACAGCTTGTGGGGTGCTGCGGAATGGTATGGCACATTGCATGATGTCATAGTATTTTACTGTCAGCCATTGTTGCCTTTTAATGCTAGTTTGACCAACAGAGGGCATCTTTTTGACATTTGTTGTTTGTTTTGACACTTTTCAAAATAATATTACAGAGGTCCTTACAGGCCAGACATTTTGATTGCTTTACCTTATTCCAAGGTTTTTAATTGACTTAGTTTTGCCAAACAACACAATGTTTTACAGATAGTCTCCCTTTTCAGAATATGTTTTTTATCCAGAATAATCACAGCTCCATGCCTGCTGATGACAGTCAGCAAATACCCATTTGGAGAAATATCCTTTCTATTGTATTCTCTTATATTCCATGATATTCATATTGTAAAGGCCTGGGGAATATAAAAGCATGTGATGTCTGCTAAATGAACAAGTTCATTTCATTGACATGGCGCCTCCATTGAAAAAAATTGTCTTAGTAGCATGTTTTTTTTATGACCCTAAACAAAATATGAATATATTTATTTGTGATTGTGGATGTTACATAGATTTATTAGACTGGCGGGTATTGGTAGGCTACTCATCGAGTCCCGGGCTAATTCTACTGTTAATATGCATACGGTGAAGCAGACCTTCGTGGCGCTTTTGAAGATGGAAGGGTCAGAAAAGTTTGAGCCAGTTATGATATTTATCTCCATGTAGGCCTACTGGTAGAGGAGCAGGGTCAGGTCTCGTTTGAGTGGGCGTGATGTGTTGTTGCCCTCGCTGCCGGGTGTAGGAGACGGATGGAGCTTCTGCAGTGCCCCCCTGGCCTCCTGTGTTGTGAACCAGTCTGTGTGTTTTCAGGAGGTAGTGTCCCGAGCGGGGTTCCAGGCTCTCTCCCCCCGGGGGCGTCGGCAGTACTGCGTCACCCCCAGAGTCAGCTGACGGGTACGTCGGCGGCAGACCGCTACGCCGCGCTGGCCGAGCTGGACAACGTGTTTGGCTCGTCGGCCCCCGCCACCAGCGTCTACAACACCGTTAGCACTTCACAAGGGTACGAGAACGCGCCATCCGAGGAATTCACCCTCTTTCCATTACCCTCTAGTCTATGCCTTGAGGTCTTTCTGTCTGTCTCATATTGACATCTTTGTAAATATATAAATCAACAAGTAAGTCTGCCTTTCAAAATGATACTCAGCCCTCTCACCTCAAATTGCACCCTGTTCTCTAAAAGTGCACTACTTTTAGTACTACTGCTAGGGTCCATGTAGGCGTAATAGGCTGTCACTTGGGATACAGCCTCTGTCATGGTCTGGTCCATGGGGTCACTCTAACGCCGTTGTTGTTTCCCAGGGGGATGTTTGGCCCTGTGACAGGAGTCTCGTCAGCCCAGGCACAGCAATGCATGTCCAGCATGCCCCAGGGTTTTGGAGGTGAGTGACATCACTCCATGTGTGTGTTTCCATCCCTACCCTTTCCCCCTCAGTGTGTGCTTCACTAGCTCACTCGCCTCTTGGGTTTAAAAACCACTGGGTAGGTGTAAGCATGGGAGTTTTCCTCATATTTCACTCACTCGTTTGCGTCTATTACTTTTCAGTCCATGAGGGCGAGTGAATGAGTGCACACTTCGGGGAGAATGGGGTGGATTTAGAATGGGACCGCAACACATTTCTCCAGAGTTGTAGACACTTAGCTACTCAGAGATGAACTAATAGGAGTTAGATGTCTCCTCTTCCCTTCTGCCAGGTCTGTCAACAAACCCTTTTGCTGTTGCAGCCGTTGCCCCGGCGACAGCCCCCACCAACCCCTTCCAGAGCAACGGGAGAGCAGCGGCCGTGGCGGCAGCAGGTGGGGACACGCCACGGAAGTCTTGCATACCCAATGTACTTGAAACTAAAGCCATAGGCTGTGTCTGAAATCATTCTTCCTACTATTTACAAAACATGTCATACTATGTACTAACTATACTACATACTGTTTAGATGGAACATACAGTAAGCAACGGATTTCAACATACTAGACACGCATACTGAGAAGGCGTCATGTAATGCGCAATTGGGTTCCCTGCCATTTTTACATTACGTCTGATCACGTGGTAGTCTGAAAAGACAATTCTCTTCCTCAATATCATGCAGCGAATTCGTTCTAGACGAAAAGCCGAAGTGAGTGTGACGTCTTGGAATTGAACGCTTTCAAAATGTTCTAAATATCACATCCTCTAAAACATTTTATTTTGCTCATACCCAATCAACGCACTATTCAGAACGCAAGTACGGGTATACGGACGTGGTCACTGAGTTAGATAAGAGGGCGCACCCAAAGCCTCATGGGCAGCCCCATTGCAAAGATACTAGATGAGCTCTGACGTACAGCTCTATGACTAAAGCTGATCTAACTATCAGTGGTTCGTGGCCGTTTTGAGATCGTGCAGAACAGCCATGCTGAAATCTCCCAAATGAACTGAGGCAGGTGATCATGTAAAAGCTTTTCTAAGTCGCATAATTCAAGGAATAGCCTAGTCATCAACCGAAATCTCAAGTCCCTAGTCTTGGATTACTTTTACGGAGGATGACTGTGACCGCCTGAAACCCTGTGAGAGGACTCGTGGTCACGAGTCATCAGAGGTCATAATGAGGTTACGAACCAGATGTCTTCACTTCATCGCTCAGCTAATTGTATTCATCTCTAAGTCGATTGCCGGTGGCTCGGCTGCTACTAGACGGCGGCCTTATTCACTAACAATTTTCTGTAGCTAAATGAGGATCTAGTCCAAGTAGTAACAGTCTTGCATAGAGTAAATCAAAGAGACACTGATTGGTGACTGAGTGTTTCTGTAAATAGAGTGTGAAGGTGTGTCAGTGCAAATGATAATGGCTTTGTCTGATTGCTCTCGTGATGCTGGACAGGCCTGTTTGGGGCTCTGCATGGGCAGGGTTACCCTCCAGCCCACTTTGGTAGGTCCCCTCCTCCTCTTCCAGCTCACTCCTTTTCTCCTTCCCTCCCCTCCTCTCTGCCTCCCTGTGTCTTGACTCTGGCAGTGCTTCCCTAGAGCTCTCCAGAGCGTCCTGTGACTGTCTCGCCGACTGTGCATGTGTTGTGTGCCCTGACCCCAGTGCTGCTTCTACTGTATCTGTGAGTGTGGGGGTCCTGATGCCTCAGCTGCCCTCACCAATCCCCCCCTCTACCCTCACTATTGCCCTCATTGATGCTCCCAGACTGTAGTGATGTGGCATCGCTGATTACCCCATCTTGCCCCTTGCTGGCCTAGAGAAATAGCCTAACTAACAGTCGTAGCTTTTCAGACTATAGCTGTTGGAGGTTTGTATGTCCTCCAGCTGAGCTCTGAGGTTGTAAACTGGTGTTGGAAGGACATCAAACTGCCAGATAACCATTTAAGAGTATCCTTTAACTGCACAACCATCTTGACTGTAAGCTTCTTATTGTTTCTCACCCTCCTGGATTCTGTACACTGCCTTTGCTAAGAGTGCTTATACCCTGAGTGCTTTAGTACTGTAGCTGTGTGCTAGATGCTGTCTAATTTAATTCTGATTATGTTATGGATAGAGCTAGTCTCTGTAGGTGTTTTGTTGTTGCTGTGTTTGTTTCTCTGTGTTTTTAAGTGTAAAGGTGTTTTTAGTTCAGGTTGTGTGCCGATGTTAACCTGGCGTTAGGTGTGATTATAGCTTGACGAGGTAGGTAGGGGTGTGTGTGCGTGCAGATGTTTTGTGGTCTGCGTTAGCACTTAGCAGTGATCTTGTAGTGTGAGCTCTGTGTAACTGATGTGATATTGTGTAGATTGAGTGTCCTCTCCTCTCCCGCCTATCTTGCAGCCACGTTTGGCACAGGGTCCATGAGCATGCCAGCCGGATTCAGGACCGCTGCTACCTACAACCTCCCCACCAGCTTCAGTGGGACCTTCCAACCTCCTTTCCCTGGCCAGGCCCCCTTCCCCCAGCCTCCGGCCTATCCCCAGCAACCCAACGGTGTGTGTGTGGTTGTTTGCATGGGTGCATGTTTGCTTTGCATGAATTTGTGTAGTGTACCCTTTTCATTTAAACCTTGATTATTCAACTCTTTCTCTGGTCCACCAGGAGTGGGGTTTTCAGCCTATGGACAGGCCAAGGCTGTGGTAACTCCCTTTGGACAGGCGATGGCCGCACCCGGGGTCTCTAGTAACCCCTTCTTGGTGAGTGGGACCATCAGGTGGTTTTCAACCAAATGTCCAGACTTGTCAGTTTCACTAGTGTTGATTTAATGGCTCCCCTTCCCTCTCTGTCTCTCTCTCGCTTTGTCGTCCTTCCAGGCGGGCGCCTCTTCAGGACACTACCCCTCAGGAAGCTCTTCAACAAATCCTTTCTTATAGTGCTGCTCCACCCAAACTTCCACCACTAGGGTGTTGTCAACTGGCGTGCTCCGCTCTCACCTCTTGCACTGTTTTGTTTTACAAGACGCTTTAAAAAGACAAACACTGTTTCTAAAACTGGTATTTTGTATTATGTTTTAAGAACAATGATAACAACAAAGTGACGTAACTGACACCATCCATGGCAACAAGAATCAAAACAAGGTAAAGGTGTGTGGATGGAGGGGTTGTTAGGGGCGGCAGGAAGCCTAGCGGTTAAGAGCGTTGGGGCAGTAACCAAAATGTTGCTGAATCGGTGGAAAATCTGTCGATGTGCCCTTGAGCAAGGCACTTAACCCTAGTTGCTCCTCCTGTAAGTTGCTCTGGGTAAGAGTGTATGCTAAATGACTTAAATGTAAATGTGTTAAAGGGACAGGGTCTCATCCTCTATCTAACCTGTGAACTGGCCCGGACTCAGCTGAGGCATATGTATATTCAAACTGGCTGATACTAAGTTATTGCAAAATATTCCCATTCATTACACTGGAATTTTGTAAATATTTTTTTCTTAGTGGAAATTAGCTCTGTGCATATCCGTATTTGTACATTTAACACAAGTTTAAGGGCAGAAATGTTATTTGGAAAAGCTGAGAAGACTGCTTTGAGTTGCTTTATTTGTAAAGAGTAACCAAAAGGGGATTGTGCAGCGTGATATCGGTAGGACTATTTTTACAGAGAAAAAGAGGAGAACATGCATTTCATCATTTATTACAGCAGAGGGGGAGGAGTCTCTCCTCTTCTGTGATTGGCCCCAAGGGCTGAGGCTCCACCTGGAAGGGAATTGGCTCTCACCTATGCTCTGACCTGTCCAGGTGGTTTACCACAATATAGACTGAAGACCACTGACTTTGGGTGTTAAAGAGATTTAAGTTAATGTGTGTGTGTGTATATATATATATATTAAAATGAATTTTAACTAAAAATAATGACCAAACCATGCCTTTAAATTGCTGTACTGTACATCTCCATTTTCATATTTAAATATTTTATCTATATATATGTCACTATGAAGATGTTGCAGTCTGAATGTGGAGATCTTGCTCAGGAGTATGGCTGCTGGAATAAACCATAGACTGTGTAAAAAATATCAAACAAACAGACTGGAATGTCATCGGTGTCTAATTCAGTAGGTCACAATGTACCAAAACGTTTTGCAACAGAAAACAAAATAATTTTTGGACACATTCAGGTAAAACGTTTCAAAACGTTTTCTCCCATTCTGTGCCTACCGAATCAACCCAGGGCCCAGTGGTCAGTTTCTTCTGCTCAGTCTTTGTTCAGGGCAAGTGTCACTGTCTTTCAGACTTGGAGGCTCCTCTGCAGCGGTGGAGTCTCTGTGGCTTTGCCGCACTCTCATTATCGTGTACACACCTCTCAGAAAGAAAATGACAGCGATGGCTGAGAAGTAGCTTCCATAAATGATGAACTGCAGGGAAGAGTGGAGAGAGGTATGTTTTTTTCCCCCTTATTCTTCAGTTGTAGGGCTAGCAAGCAGGTATTTTTATCCTGTGACACTTGAACTGTTAACTCACCTGTGGGATGATGCCCAAGCCCAGCCCCCTGCCATCCACCACAACAGATGTGATGATAGTCTGAAGGACCAAAGCCCCAAAGTTGTTTGCTCCAAAGATCAGTGCATATCTCTCCATAGAGAGATCAGTAGCAATTTGGAACCTGGAAGGAAAGAGGGCACATGTTTTTCCCTCTACCAAATATTTAAGGTTAATTGTTTTACATTTCAGATCTAAAAAGGTTTCCACGTCCCAGGCCATTTAGTTTTTTAAAGATCCAGCTATATCCCACAATCTAAAATGAATAGATAAACACCATGGGGCTGATTCAGACCTAAGTTATGCGAACGCAAATGGAACATTACTCTCTACTCCACATTTTGCAGCCAGGTATTCGTTCAGAGATTCTGGTTTGACAGAGGTATGTCTACAGATATCCTTTTGACCTTTGCTTCATTCCCTCATAATTCCACCACCACGCATGATGAAACAATGAATGGCGTCGAGCAACCTGTCTGTTCTGAGAAACGTCATTTTTTTCCCAATAGAAATAAACCATTCTCCATGCACTAATTTTACAAATTGATAAGCTCTAGGTAAATGAGTAAGTTGTTTAGATAAGGGGATTGTAAATATATTTTGCCCTCTGATTGCTGGAGACAAATGTGAAACCAGTCATATGCCAGAAAACTAGGATATATCAATTTTCCCACTGATGCTTATGAAATGCTGGTATTATAACCTGCAGGGATGCAATTTGGAGACTCAAACTATCGGCATCTGTAGACATGCGCATATGACAGTATAGTGACAAACCTACCAAGTTGATTTATGATTTCTAGAATGTTTTAATTATACGCCCTGACTTTTCACTGTATTTTTTTACAATTTGTATTGTGTTAAATATTTGCCACAGTCGGTAGCCATCGTTATACCAATACATTTATAACTCCCTTTATTGTTAGTTTCTTTACATTTTACATCATTCCATTGTTCTTTTACCATTCATCTGTCACATTTGTGTGGTTGTTCCTGAGGTTCGCTAGTAATAGTGGACCATATTAGGCTAACGTATTACAATTAAGTAGCCTATTTGAATCATTATGGGACGCAGACCACGTAGCCGTTTAAACCCGGTGCATGGTTCACAACGACTGGACCCTTTGTCATCACAGTTCCATGATTATTGGGGATTATTGGTGCTGAAAAGGAGACCAATACGAGTGTATTTACAAGGCTTTCTTTCATTGATCCCTAATATTCTGAATGTTCTCTCCATATTATACTCTAGTGACTCTGGAGAGAATTGAAATTAAAGCTACCCCAAATTTAAAGGGATGGCATTAGATAAATGTACTGAAAGCCGCATTGAATGAAAACTCCACGAGAAAAAGTTTGGCCTGCAAGTAGGAGGGTTTTCAGCGTATGCAAGGGAACCACGCCTGCAAAGCCAGCATAAGGTAAGTCTGAATAGCAACTATTAAGAAAGGCGTAGTAGTTTGAATCGGGCACCATGTAATTATCTTTTCCATTAATTTGGGCATGAGATGTTTAACTAGATCTATCTACATAACCAATGGTGTGGGATGGGCACTCATATTGACATTAGACAACTTTGGAGGTATGAAAACATCTGATTTCGGAGTGTAAGGTCCCTGTAACATGTGTCCCTTTAACAATTGACCATCAAAAGGGCATTTCTAAATGTGAAATAAGGCATATTGTTCTTCAGACGGCAGCAGTTCTTAATGTATCATTACTGTATTTGCACTCACATGGCTATGGTGATAAGCAGAATGTAGAGGCACTTGAAGACAATGTAGCCAGCGTAGCAGGCCCAGATGTTGGCTGTGAAAGTCATCGTGAAAAGGGCTGCAGCTCCCAGGCCAGAGAATGAACCCAGAGCCAACTCTCCCCACTGGGCCCAATCCACCTGGGTGAAACCAATACCATAGGCTGTTGCTGCTCCTGCAAGAAACACAGTGCTCTGAGCCCTAACATTTTACATGATGTTGCTATATACCTTTGTGAGGGGGGTCGCAGGTAGCCTAGTGGTTAGAGCGTTGGACTGGATGAATGACGATGCCTGACCTTTCACATTCAGATCAAAAGATGGCGGACATAGCCATTTACAACCTTAGTAATGTGTCCAATAGTCTATGGCTTGACAGGTTGCAAGATCGAATCCCCAAGCTGACAAGGTAAAAAACTGTCTCTCTGCCCCTTAACTAGGCAAGTCAGTTAAGAACAAATTCTTATTTTCAATGACGGCCTAGGAACAGTTCCTAGGCCGTCCTAGGTCCTGGATACCATTGGCAGGAAGCCAGGCGGTGTCAGAGGAAGGCCCTAAAAGCTGCCAAAGACTCCAACCACCCTAGTCATAGACTGTTCTCTCTGCTACTGCACAGCAAGCGGTACCGGTTTTCTAGGTCCAAGAGGCTACCTCCAAGCCATAAGACTCCTGAACAGCTAATCAAATGGCTGCCCAGACTATTTGCATTGCCCCCCCCCCCCCCCCCCCCCCCCTTCTACGCTGTTGCTACTCTGTTATTATCTATGTATAGTCACTTTAATAACTACCTACATGTACATATTACCTCCACTAACCGGTGCCTCCCTCCGCACATCGACTCTGTGCCGCTATGTTAACTAACTTTGCCTCCCTGGGAAATTCTGGCCTGGCCGCGGGGCGTGGGTCGCAGTCAGAGCCGACTCGTACTGCGCACACAACGTTTCATGGCGGCGCCAGGAAATGGGTCTAAAGCGTTTTTGGCTACTCACCAAATAGGTTGGACACAGCTTCCACCCCTCCATTGTAGACTGTGAAGTTCTGGGATGGCTCTACGTGCTGCCACAGCACCTGAACATAGTTGACTGTCTGGTTATAGCCACAGGTGGCAAGTGCCCACCACACTGACCAGTACAGCAGCTCCCTGGTAGAGTAACACTGGAGGAAGTCTCTCCACAGCTGGATAAGAACCTGGCTGCAGCTCCTAGTTCTCACTGGCTCCTCAGGGGACTCTGCCATTTCCCCATCACCTGCACACATGCCCTCTCTTCCTAGGGCCTCTGGTAGTTCTTGGGCGTCCAGTTCTTCTACATTTCCAGTTTCATGCCTCTCCTGACTCCGATGGAAGAACATGCTTCTCTGTGGCATGGGCAGGATGAGGGAAGACACCAGGGCGATGAAGAGCAACACCAAGGTAAGTACCAGGATGTTGTTGTAGGACATGAGGTTGAAACTGACCAGCAACTGTCCCAGCACAGATCCCATTGTGTAGCCTAGCAGCTGTACACTACGGCAGTAGGATGTAGCTTTGCGGTAGTGTTTCAGCTCCGCTATGCTGTAGATGTATGAAAAGTAGGCCACCTCGCTGGCTGTCACCACGGCGTAGGCAAACTGCATTGCCTGCATGGCTGCCACTCCCTGCAACCAGAGCAGCATTGCCGTGGTAACAAAGAGGTTGATGCACTGGAACACCACGACGGGCTTGTAGCGCAGCCAATCGGTGAGCAGGAAGACGGGCACCAGCACAGCCAGGTAGGAGTATGTCCACACAGGGAAAATCTCATTGGTCACCTGAGGTAAATGGTAATGATGTCAAAGACTGGTGGTGTGTTCATATTGGTAAGTATTGAGAAATTAATTCCCGAGTCGGAAAACCCACTAAATGACCCTCCAAATCTGAGTTCCAAGTGGGAAACTCAGACCAGAATGAATGACGATGCCTGACCTTTCACATTCAGATCAAAAGATGGCGGACATAGCCATTTACAACCTTAGTAATGTGTCCAATAGTCTATGGCTTGACACATTGTCAACGTAAGCAAGCTAACTCATTTATTAGCAACATTATCTTGCTTAGCCATCTAGTTTCTCATTAGTTTAATAGTTTTTTAGATTTCAAGCACTCAAATGCATTCATGATGACATCCAGAGTTCACCAATTGGGAGCTATGAGTTCCCAAAAAGCATTGGAACGCGCCATCAGTGGACCCTACCAAGAATACTTTCTTTATATTTCTTCACGTCATTCAATACATTGCACTTTTTTTTATCAAGCAGGCAATAAAGGTATCATAACACCTGGTACATTGACTCACAATGATTAGGGTAACACTTTAACACATTGACACAGTCCTAACCATGTCATAATATGTTGTAACTTGTCATGACACATACAGCATCTTTAGACCTGTTGTGACATACAGTGGGGCAAAAAAATATTTAGTTAGCCACCAATTGTGCAAGTTCTCCCACTTAAAGATGAGAGGTCTAATTTTCATCATAGGTACACTTCAACTATGACAGACAAAATGAGAGAAAAAAATCCAGAAAATCACATTGTAGGATTTTTTTATGAATTTATTTGCAAATTATGGTGGAAAATAAGTATTTGGTCACCTACAAACAAGCAAGATTTCTGGCTCTCACAGACCTGTAACTTCTTTAAGAGGCTCCTCTGTCCTCCACTTGTTACCTGTATTTAAACTTGTTTGAACTTGTTATCAGCATAAAAGACACCTGTCCACAACCTCAAACAGTCACACTCCAAACTTCACTATGGCCAAGACCAAAGAGCTGTCAAAGGACACCAGAAACAAAATCTGCAGTGCCAGACGTGTCCCCCTGCTTAAGCCAGTACATGTTCAGGCCCGTCTGAAGTTTGCTAGAGAGTATTTGGATGATCCAGAAGAAGATTGGGGGAATGTCATATGGTCAGATGTAACCAAAATATAACTTTTTGGTAAAAACTCAACTTGTTGTGTTTGGAGGACAAAGAATGCTGAGTTGCATCCAAAGAACATCATACCTACTGTGAAGCATGGGGGTGGAAACATCATGCTTTGGGGCTGTTTTTCTGCAAAGGGACCAGGACGACTGATCCGTGTAAAGGAAAGAATGAATGGGGCCATGTATCGTGAGATTTTGAGTGAAAACCTCCTTCCATCAGCAAGGGCAATGAAGATGAAACGTGGCTGGGTCTTTCAGCATGACAATGATCCCAAACACACTGCCCGGGCAACGAAGGAGTGGCTTCGTAAGAAGCATTTCAAGGTCCTGGAGTGGCCTAGCCAGTCTCCAGATCTCAACCCCATAGAAAGTCTTCTAGAGGAGATCTGCATGGAGGAATGGGCCAGCAACAGTGTGTGAAAACCTTGTGAAGACTTACAGAAAACGTTTGACATCTGTCATTGCCAACAAAGGGCATATAACAAAGTATTGAGAAACTTTTGTTATTGACCAAATACTTATTTTCCACCATAATTTGCAAATAAATGAATTAAAAGTCCTACAATGTGATTTTCTGGAATTTTTTGTAACATTTTTTATCTGGAAGTGTACCTATGATGAAAATTACAGGCCTCATCTTTTTAAGTGGGAGAACTTGCACAATTGGTGGCTGACTAAATACTTTTTTGCCCCACTGTATATTGCATTATTTTATGGCTGGTTATGACGCCTACACAAGTGTCAACCTACCACACAAGGTAAAACATTGCATTTCCTTGTCATAGCCTACTTGTCAAAAGTATGCCCCTTGTTATATAATATTTTCTGAAATTGACCATATTAAATTACCATTGTAATTGCTCACAAATTGATGTCAGACATGCACCTACCACAATGCTCTGTTGCTGATGACTGGACTGAATGCAGGAGCAGATTTCAGGAGAAGTATTGATGACTCTTTTTGATTGATGACTGACATAAGGGCATGTACGTGATAGGCCTATCTGGCTTATATGATTATGTTGGTCATAATGCTTCTAGGCAGTGTCAAAGTGTATTTTCTTAGTCCAAGTAAAGTGACACAGGAGGGTCAAAAGGCTTCTTGACAGTGTATTTTAGTTCAAATCGATGAAAAAAGCATGACAGTGAACAGAATTCATTACAACAACAACAAATTACTTAAGAAACAAACTTTCAAATGAGAGGATACTTCTTGGCTGGGAAAAAAACATTGTTTTGACACACTTATGTAGTTGTCAATATATTCACAACTGGTCACACAATATATGGGTCATGACAGTGTTATGACCATATTATGACAGGTTGTTACAAGTTATGTCAGCTGTTATGACATTAAGACATGGTTATGACCGTATCATAACATGTTATGACGCTGGGTGTCAACTAAAGGGTTCCCGTGATTAGAAATACAGTAGATTGGTATGGTATTGGTTGAGATTATAAATATAAATCAATTGCTTGACAAAGAACCCAATGCTCACTCTGACAGAGCTCCAGAGCTCCTCTGTGGAGATGGGAGAACCTTCCAGAAGGATAACCGTCTCTGCAGCACTCCACCAATCAGGCCTTTTTGGTAGAGGGGCCAGACGGAATCCACTCCTCAGTAAAATGCACATAACAGCTCGCTTGGAGTTTGCCAAAAAGGTACCTAAAGGACTCTGACCACGAGAAACAAATTCTCTGGTCTAATGAAATCAAGATGGAACTCTTTGGCCTGAATGCCAAGCGTCACATCTGGAGGAAACCTGGCACCATCCCTACGATGAAGCATGGTGGTGGCAGCAGGATCGAGGGAAAGATGAACAGAGCAAACTACAGAGAGATCCTTGATGAGAACCTGCTCCAGAGCGCTCAGGACCTCAGACTGTGGCGAAGGTTCACCTTCCAACAGGACAACGACCCTAAGCACACAGCCAAGACAACGCAGGAGTGGCTTTGGGACAAGTCTCTAAATGTCCTTGAGTGGTACGGCAACTGCTCCGCCCACAACCGTAAGGCTCTCCAGAGGGTAGTGAGGTCTGCACAACGCATCACCGGGGGCAAACTACCTGCCCTCCAGGACACCTACACCACCCGATGTCACAGGAAGGCCATAAAGGTCATCAAGGACAACAACCACCCGAGCCACTGCCTGTTCACCCCACTATCATCCAGAAGGCGAGGTCAGTACAGGTGCATCAAAGCTGGGACCGAGAGACTGAAAAACAGCTTCTATCTCAAGGCCATCAGACTGTTAAACAGCCACCACTAAAATTGAGTGGCTGCTGCCAACACACTGACTCAACTCCAGCCACTTTAATAATGGGAATTGATGGGAAATGATGTCAAATATATCACTAGCCACTTTAAACAATGCTACCTAATATAATGTTTACATACCCTACATTATTCATCTCATATGTATATGTATATACTGTACTCTATATCATCTACTGCATCTTTATGTAATACATGTATCACTAGCCACTAACTATGCCACTTTGTTTACATACTCATCTCATATGTATATACTGCACTCAATACCATCTACTGTATCTTAGCCTATGCCGCTCTGTACCATCACTCATTCATATCTTTATGTACATATTCTTTATCCCCTTACACTTGTGTCTATAAGGTAGTAGTTTTGGAATTGTTAGCTAGATTACTTGTTGATTATTACTGCATTGTCGGAACTAGAAGCACAAGCATTTCGCTACACTCGCATTAACATCTGCTAACCATGTGTATGTGACAAATAAAATTTGATTTGATTTGAGTGGCGAAGCCAGAGACCGGACTTGAACCCAATCGAACATCTCTGGAGAGACCTGAAAACAGCTATGCAGCAATGCTCCCCAAACAACCTGACAGAGCTTGAGAGGATCTGCAGAGAAGAATGGGAGAAACTCCCCAAGTACACCTGTGCCAAGCTTGTAGCGTCATACCCAAGAAAACTCGAGGCTGTAATCGCTGCCAAAGGTGCTTCAACAAAGTACTGAGTAAAGGGTCTGAATACTTATGATATTTCCTTTTTTTATACATTTGCAAAAAAATTCAAAACTGTTTTTGCTTTTTCATTATGGAGTATTGTTTGTAGATTGACGGAATAAAAAATAATAATTGAATCCATTTTAGAATAAGGCTAACGTTACAAAATGTGGAAAAAAGTCAAGGGGTCTGAATACTTTCTAAATGTACCGTATGTAACAAGCTGTGGGATTAATGTGACACTCTTCAAGAGTAAATAATAAATAAAAATTCACAACAAATATTACCATTTTATCTTATGAATTTCATATTGACCAAAAACTCTAAATTGACCAACATTAATATACAAGGCTGGGAAAAGGTATTTGCCCACTTTCTAATGAATCTTATTAGATCTTCAACCAAAACCTAATATTAGATAAAGGAAACGTGTGAACAAATAACACAACAATTGCATACTTATTTAATTTATTTCATAAACAAAGTTATGTAACACCCAATGCCCCCGTGCAGTGTTATAGTGCAGTGCTTATGCAGGTTGAGGAGTAATGCTGGGAAAGGTACTTTCTTGTATACGGGAGCCTCAGAGTGGAATGTGTAGCCTTTTCCCATAAAAACGATGTCCTCTCTGGGCAGCTTTAAAAGTAAAGTTAAACACTTGTATTCTGTGCCCATATGAATGTACCCTACGATGTAACTGCAATGATCAGATGTTTTTATGTTTTATTATCTAGCTGTCATACTGTGTTCAACCGTGCTTGATCTTAGCCATCGTGTTTCAAGAGGACCACAATTGAAATAAGTCCCAAACTTTGTGTGTTATCCTATTTTATTCATGTGCATGTATGGCTTTTTTCAAGATGTATGGGTCCTTGATTTTTTTTAAATGGTCAAATTAATAACAAACTAAACTCAAGACCGGTCGGTCGGGTAAAAAACTTTATCAGCTTCCACTCAATGTAGGAGAGTGTACCTTTTGTAAAACACAAAGGGCCAGTGGTGTAGAGGTGGGTATACACAGGTAAAAGCCGTATACCCCCTTTTCTTTTTTAGTGGGCATTGCTTATACTCACTACTTAATCTTTACCGATGCTTGTCAAAGTAGTATGGTGGAGGTATACGATTTATCAATTATGTAGTACAATAGAGAAAGCATGCACAAAGTAGCCTACACGATCGCAAAGCACGTGAAATACAGTGTATTCACATGCGCGCTGCACACAGCCTAGTTTCAACGGAATATAATCTGTAGGCAGCAAGAGTGTGCAGCTCCCAAATGGTTTTGGCATGGAGCAGCTCACAGAAGATTGACATCGGTAGCTGGTAGGGTAGGAAAGACGTTTCAACTTATATTTACACAACTACTAACTAAGGCAACAATAGGTATGTAAACCAGGTATTGAAAAGGTTTAGTCCAAAGTGTTGGTTAGTAGGCTATTTGCAATTTGTCGTCATGTACTGTTTGCATCAGGGGCGTAGACATGGATGAGCCTGGGTGGACAGAGGCCCACCCACTGAGGAGCCAGGCCCTGACAGGCCCACCCAATCAAATTGTGGTTTAAGCATTGCTGTGGACTCTTAGACCATGAAATGTTTGTATTTTCTCTATTAACAAAGTGTGGTTTTTAGAGTGGAAATCTGAAAAATATACAGGAAAACTCATAAATAAAAAAAAAACGGAAAACCTACAATATTTCACAAAGGGTGCCTTTCTTTCGCTGGGTGGGCCGTTTGGGAACGTTTTGGCAAAATTAGAGTATACCTACTTCTCCAGGCACCACTGCATAGGGCCGATGGAAAGACAACAGTCACACACAGCATGATGTTGAAGGAAAGGCAGTCCATAAACTCGGACATAATAAGCCAGTAGGTACCAATCATAAGAATACAAAAATACAACCATTAAGTATTTATTTCCCAATCTAATGTTACAACTATTACTTCCCATTGCAAAAAAAAAGAGGTTATTTTTGACTTACGCTCCATGACGTACACTAAGGAAGAAATTGTTGGCTGAATAGATGGATGCAGTTCAATGCATGAATAATAGAATTCACCATTACATTTCTTGGTCGTCTACATTTTTTTGCTATCAGGTTGTAAATCACAGCTGGCCTGGAACATTGTTTGTTGCCTGCATTCGGCATGCACTGTTTCAGTTTCAATGACTGAATAGTCTGGACAAAAATGGACGAATGTAACTAAGGCAGTGTTGCCAATTTAGCGACTTTGACGCTATATTTAGCAAGTATTCAGACCCCTTTAGCGACACATTTTTAAAAAAATCGACTAGGGACAACTCTAGTGACTTTTTCTGGTGTTATTGGAGACTTTTGACGTGAAAGCACATCTTTCTTACGCTTCTCAATGAGCAGCGGGTGCTGTCGTGGCCCCCCGTCCCGTCCCGTCCCAAAGCACTCACAGGCATCCCAGTCCTCACGCAGCAGTCCCTCCAAGCTGCAGGCAGAGCAGGAGATGTTCACCCCTCCATGTCCAGACTTCAAATGAATCGCGCATGCGGGAAGCCACAGCAGGCTGATCCCTCCCTGGCTTACATTCAGGGCGGGATGTAAAATGTTCTTTGTCTAAAATAAATCACTGCACAAAAATAAATCACTGCATTTGACTCACACTGCCTCAGACACTTACTCACCTTGTCAACTGTGTGTGTGTGCCTCTCTGTGACATAAGCTAAACCTCTAGCTGTCTAGCTCATCATGTTTCAGTCTAAAATGTACACCGGAAAACACTGAAAGGAGTGGAAATCAAACCCTGAACTCAAAAGGCTGGTTGAAGCCGTTTATTGATAAGGTACTTTAGTGACACCAAGCAGACAATTATATCAACATTTCTGGGGCTTGTTGAGTTGGAGGGAGGAGATGCCAAATCTATTGTGGCTTTCCTCGAGAAGTGTTGTCTTAAAAAAGAGAATCTCCTGGGGATAGGGACTGACAATGCCTCTGTTATGACGGGTATTAACAATGGGGTCCATAAAGTGCTTGAAGGAGGAGTATGGCCTCGTATCTGGTTCTTATTCGCTGTGTGTGCCACTCTCTGCAGCTTGCTCATTTGTAGTTCTAAACATATTTGGGGTGTTTTTTACTCACTTTTTGTCTCTCCCGTGACGTTATTCCTCTCTCCTACAGCATCCATCACAATTACATGCACATGGCCAAATATGCAAATTAACTGATGCCATCATTTAGCGACTTTTAGGACAGCCAATAGCTGTGAGGAGTTGGCAACACTGAACTAAGGCTGGGAATGTCAATAAAATCAAACGAGCAAGGGCAAGTCAGTTATAATGTGGCTAATAGGCTAGCGTATCTATTTATGTAGCAAGCTAAAAACACAGAGCCTAACGTTAGGCCGATATCTAGCTAGCTGCTAGGAGGATGTAATGTCAAGCCATTGGAGGAGTGGGTAACAGACATTTTTCGGTGTTATACACAGCTAGAGATGCAGGTGTCATTTGGTTAGCTAGCAATAACTTGAATGACTGTTATACAGTTAGCATATCTCTTGCATTCACAAATTCACTCTGGCTATCTATTCCGATTTCAGAGCATTCTCCTCAGTCTGAGTGTGCCAGAGTGCAGAACAACTGATGAATTTACGAACGCGCAACAACTAATGAACATGACTGGTGTCCGTAAACATAGGCACAAAAAAAAGTAATAGTTTGTGAAGAACGCTCTAGATAACAAGTAAACAGCCTAACCAGCTCTGCTACGGCGACTACAATGGCCAGAGTGAGGTGTTCTCTCATTTGTGTCGAAGTAGCAAGCTAGCCAACTTTAGCCAGTTAGCTTGGATGCTTGTCTGGGACAAGCATGCATTGGCAGGCAAGCTGCAGAAAGATGAGGCTACAATTCAAATCAAATATACATTTTCATGGTTGTTTGAGCAATAGGACTGTAATAGGACTCCCATGGTGTTTTACATACTTGCAGAAATCCATTCAAGTGTGTTTTTGTGGCTTTTGGCAAATGCGTTCTAATGATCTAAATTCCTGCTGTTGCAACAGCCTGCAAACACAAAGTCCAGTTCAAAGTGAATGATGGCAGGCCCGTGTGGCAAATTACTTGTTTGTATAAAGGTCTACTGTAGCTCTGAATGGCTTAAACACACAGGTCTGTGTAGACTCCGGTCCTGGACAAGAGATGTTTTTATTTGGTTTTATTTTGTGCAGTGTCTATTAATTGCTATAGATTGCTATAGAATTTTCGATTTTTTTTTACAACATTTTTATTTGACTTGGCAAGTCAGTTAAGAACACATTTTTATTTACAATGACGGCCTACCCCGGACAAACCCTCTCCTAACCCGGACGATGCTGGGCTAATTGTGTGCCGCCCCATAGGACTCCCGATCACGGCCGGTCGTGATACAGCCCGGGATCGAACCAGGGTCTGTAGTGATGCCTCTAGCACTGAGATGCAGTGCCTCAGACCGCTGTGCCACTCGTGCCCCAAAATGCCTTCATTTCCATAATTCCCCAAAATTCTAAGAATTTATGAAAAGGTGAAAATTACCATCTCTAAGTGATCAATTGTCACAATAAAATAAAAAAATATAATATTCCTGGGGGTGTATATGAATGGATTTGAATAAGAGTCCATTTAGCTAAAAATGCTGTCAGTTCCACTTGAAATGCAACAATGTTTCACACACAAGTTATTTTTAAAGAGATGGCAAACAACAGCAAGCACATTGAATTAAAAAACACAGTTCCACTCACCAGATGATGATCATTTGAAACTTAACTTGTTGAAAGTTAGAATCTAACAAATTAGCACCAACTTCCTTTTTGATAACATCTGCTGCATCTCCTGCAAACTAGCCAACAAAAAAGCTGGCAAGACTGTGGGAAAACTACTGTTCACTATTGTGCAGTGACCTGTTGACCTCCATACGTTTTTGTAAAAACGGTCCCACTCATTAACTCAAAATGTGATTGGTTGATTCCACTGTCACTACAACATTTTGCCCTAAAACAGTTGAATGGCAGATGCCTTATCTAACTTCTGATGGCCTAGCCAGTGGCTGAATTAACTAGCTAGATTTATCTTCCCAGAGACCAGCAAAGAAAAATCTTTCAGTGTTAACTCTTTCCTTTCCAACAAAAACTGAAGACTATAAGAAAAGGAGGACTGAGCACACCCCCATTCTTATCAACGGGGCTGTAGTGGAGCAGTTTGAGAGCTTCAAGTTCCTTGGTGTCCACATCACCAACAAACTATCATGGTCCAAACACACCAAGACAGTCGTGAAGAAGGCACAACAAAGCTTATTCCCCCTCAGGACACTGAAAAATTTTGGCATGGGTCCTCAGATCCTCAAAAAGTTATACAGCTGCACCATCGAGAGCATCCTGACTGGTTGCATCACTGCCTGGTATGGCAACTGCTCGGCCTCCGACTGCAAGGTACTACAGAGGGTAGTGCGTACAGCCCAGTACATCACTGGGGCAAAGCTTCCTACCATCCAGGACCTCTATACCAGGCAGTGTCAGAAGAATGCCCTAAAAATTGTCAAAGATTCCAGCCCCCCAATCATAGACTGTTCTCTCTGCTACCACATGGCAAGCGATACCGGAGCGCCAAGACTAGGTCCAAAATGCTTCTTAACTGCTTCTAACCCCAAGCCAATAGACTCTTGAACAGCTAATCAAATGGCTACCCAGACTATTTGTATTGTCTCCTCACCCCCTCTTTTAAGCTGCTGCTACTCATTGTTTATCTATGCATACTCACTTTAACTCTACCTACATGTACATATTACCTCAATTATCTCGACTAACCTGTGCCCCCACGCATTGACTCTGTACCGGTACCCCCTGTATATAGCGTCACTACTGTTATTTTACTGCTGCTCTTTAATTATTTGTTATTTTAATTTACATTTAAATTTTTCTTAACTGCATTGTTGGTTTAGGGCTTGCAAGTAAGAATTTCACTTTAAGGTCTACACCTGTTGTATTCGGGGCATTTGACAAATACAATTTGATTTGATTTGAGATTAAATCAGAACATCATTGAAAATAATAATAATATAATCATTATTTTTATATTCTAATCATTATTTCAGAAATCTTCAGCTTTCTCTGAAGGCGTAGAAGGCCCATTGTTGCCCACTGCAGAGTGGCTTCTCTCAGCATGCATTTCTTCACTGTTCTCAATGTCTGAAGAATCGATATGTTGTTCCAAATACAGTGGGCATAATGGGAACCATGTCATCCCAAAAGTTTTACCTTTGACTCATCTGTCCATGGAACATTCTTCCAAGATCGTCCAGGTGCTTACAGGTACTTTTTGGCAAAAACTACAGTCAACTTTTTGGATGAGATGGGTCCCATTATGTCTGGCGAAAGCCAAACACTGCATTCCACAGTAAGAACCTCATACCAACGGTCAAGCATGGTGATGGTAGTGTGATAGTTTGGGGATACTTTTCTGCCTCAGGACCCAGACATATTGCCTTAATAGAAGGAACCATGAATTCTGCTCTGCATCAGAGAATTCTACAGGAGAATGTCAGGCCATTTGTCTGTGAGCTGAAACTGAAGCGCAGCTGGGTCCTGCAGCAAGACAATGATCCTAAACACACAATCAAGTGTACATGGTTAAAATGGTTCAAAAGTAACACATTTTAAGTTTTGTAATGGCCTAGTCAAGTCCAGACCTAATACCAATTGAGATGTTGTGTCAGGACTTCAAACAAGCAGTCGCTGAGTTAAGGCAGTTCTGCGTGCGAGAGTTGGCCAAAAATCCTCCACAGCGATGTGGGAGACTGATCAACAACTACAGGAAGCAGTTATTTGCAGTCATTGCAGCTAAAGGTGACACAACCAGTTACTGAGTGTAAGAGGGAGATTATTTTTTCACACAGGGGAATTGGGTGTTGCATAACTTTCTTAATTAAATGAATAAAATAAGTATCATTTTTTTTTATTTGTAAACTCTGGTTCCCTTTATCTAATATTAGGTTTTGGTTGAAGATCTGACAACATTCAGTATCAAAAATATGCAACAAAAAAATATATATACTATAGGCTATTTATATTAATACTCAAAAGTATGAGTTTGACCTTTTCTTTTTTCTAAGGTATTCTCTTAGTTGTACTGCTAAACCTGATGTAAAGAAGTGACATTTTATATAATCATGTGAATATGTCTAAATACCATATAAGGTAACTAACCCCCGCATAGGAGCCTATACTTTTCTAAATCTTGTGAGAAAATACAATAATTCTTATCATCAACTATACAAATTAAAAATGGAGAACGTTCCAAAGGTCAAACATAAAAAAAAGATAGGCTGCTAGGATATTTACTTTAGGGTCTCAAAAAAAAAAAATTTGTCAATAAAACCAATGATAATTGATGAATTTAAACAAACTTCTTAGGCATGTAGAGACACTAATCAAGCATTAGTATATTGAATAACTTTCCATTATCAGGCTGTTACAACTGAACCTGTGTTACTTTGTTCCATGGTCTCCTCATAGATATAGTGCTGTCCAAAATCTCAAAAGTGCGGGAATGACAACATTTTATTGACATTTTAGTACTGTAGTAGCTTACCTTTTCCACTGTCAGGTTTTTGTCTGGACCTGTCAGGTAAGGTATGAGGAAAGGTTCTATAGGTTTCACAGTACTGAAAAACCCATAGATGCACAGCAGAGTGGTGGGATAGCCCCATCCTGCCCTCCACTGCTTCAAAGCCTCCAGCCTCACAGATCCAAAGAGATAGTCACCAGTGTCACCACACAACTTCATGACTTTCACGTGCTGAGGTTCTGCTGCTTTACCTGCTCAGATGAGTCTGCTCTTTCATGCCACATATGCTGGAGTTTACCTGCTCAGATTTAACTGTGTTACCTGTCCAGGCTAATCGGCTCCCAACTATAATACTGTAGTAGTAGCGTACTAGTCTCAGGTTGTGTGTGTAATCAATGAGCTCTGTCTGTCAATCAACAACTTGCTCAAAGGGCACTGCTTCTGGTCCACTCACATGTTCCTTCTAGAACTGAGACATGAGCTCAATAAATAAAACAAATAAATCATACCTGCACATCAGCTGTACACCTTATCTTTTTTAGTTTACTTATAGAGTAGTTGGAGTAGGCTAAATCATGCTTCTGCAACATGTACCCAATGGACAAAACTGCTTTAAGTGTTGTTTCTACGTCACAAACATGTGAGATCAAATAGTGACTAAAGTTCAGGGCAGGGTACTGTGCAGAGGCTGGCTAGTGGTGACTATTTAACAGTCTGATGGCCTTGAGATATAAGATGTTTTTCAGTCTCTTGGTCCCAGCTTTGGTCCTTGATGATCTTCTTGGCCTTCCTGTGACATCGGGTGCTATAGATGTCCTAGAGGGCAGGCAGTGTGCCCCCGGTGATGCATTTGGCAGACTGCACCACCTTTTGGAGAGCCCTGCGGTTGTGGACCGTGCAGTTAGCGTGCCAGGCGGGGATGCAGCCCGACCAGGATGTTCTCAATGGTGCATGTGTAGAACTTTATGAAGGTCTTTGGTGCCAAGCCAAATTTCTTCAGCCTCTTGAGGCCTCTAGCGCCTTCTACACCACACTGTCTGTGTGGGTGGACCATTTCAGATTGTCAGTGGTTTGTACCCGAGGAACATACATTTTTATTTTGATTTTAAATACAAGAATACAGAGCAGCATGACATTCTATTTTAAAGTAGATGTTTGGTGAGACACCTAGTCCCACCCAGTTTTGGACAGATGAATGTCTATGGTCAGAACCGGTCAGATGAAAACACTTATACTTTGGGTTCTTCTTTTTGTTCCACTGCATGTTCAAGCTTGCAGTGGTGTACACATGGTTGGGCTTGGAGGCTCCTCTGTAGCGGTGGAGTCTCTGTGGCTTTGCCGCACTCTCATTATCGTGTACACACCTCTCAGAAAGAAAATGACAGCGATGGCTGAGAAGTAGCTTCCATAAATGATGAACTGCAAGAAGAGTGGAAAAGCATTAAGCTTATTTTTCAGTTACACAGTTCAGATAAAAAAATATATGTTTTGAATTAGCCAGATATTTAACGCTGTTTCTTTGGACAAACATCAAGGACAGTTCATAACATCCAAGGCAAAAGTCCAAGGTACCTATTCATAATGTTGGATAATGACATTGTTGGATGGAATTGCACCATTGGTGGGGTTGTGGTGGAAGAGTCGGGGTCTAATGGTTTGTAGGAACTTGCCTCCTTTGACACTTGAAACTTTAACTCACCTGTGGGATGATGCCCAAGCCCAGCCCCCTGCCATCCACCACAACAGATGTGATGATAGTCTGAAGGACCAAAGACCCAAAGTTGTTTGCTCCAAAGATCAGTGCATATCTCTCCATAGAGAGATCAGTAGCAATTTGGAACCTGGGAGGAAATGGTTTATTATTGTCAAATAATCATTCAAGTTTGGCAGCTACATTTCTCTAATGGCAGTAATTCACAAACTCACATGGCAAATGTGATAAGCAGCATGTAGAGGCCCTTAAAGGCAACATAGCCGGCATAGCAGACCCAGATGTTGTCAGTGAAGGTCATGATGAACAGGGCTGCAGCACCCAGGCCAGAGATGGAGCCCAGGAACAACTCTCCCCACTGGGCCCAGTCCACCTGGATGAAACCAATGCCATAGGCCGTTGCTGCACCTGTAAGACACACGCATGATGTAATAAACTTACCAATAAGTAATTACATATTAGTAGTATGACTGCAGATTGACTGTTGGTGATGATTGATTATTAATGCCAGACAAACATCTACAAATACCTGATGGTCATGTGAACTCGAACAGTTGATGCTTCGCTACTCACCAAACAGATTGGACACAGCTTCCACCCCTCCGTTATAGACTTGGACTTTCTGGGATGGCTGTATGTGTGCCCATAACACCTGTACATAGTTAATTGCCTGGTTGTAGCCGCAGGTAGCCAGTACCCACCATAATGACCAGTACAGAAGTGCCCTGGTTGAGTAGCACTGGAGAAAGTCTCTCCACAGCAGCAAAAATATCTGGCTGCAGCCCCTAGCCCTCACTGGCCCCTCAGTGGACACATCACCTGTGCACATGTCCCCTCCTTCTGGGGTTTGTGGTGGGTCACTTTGACTCCGATGGAAGAACATGCTTCTCTGTGGCATGGGCAGGAAGAGGGAAGTCACCAGGGCGATGGAGATCAACACCAGGGTAAGTACCAGGATGTTGTTGTAGGACATGAGGTTGAAACTGACCAGCAACTGTCCCAGCACAGAGCCCACCGTGTAGCCTAGCAGCTGTACACTACGGCAGTAGGATGTAGCTTTGCGGTAGTATTTCAGGTCCACTATGCTGTAGATGTATGAGAAGTAGGCCACCTCACAGGCCGACTTCACGCCGTAGAAGAACTGCATCGCCTTAAAGACTGCCACCTCCTGCACCAATAGCATCATCGCCCAGGTTATGAAGAGGTTGATGCACTGAAACACCACGACGGGCTTGTAGCGCAGCCAATCGGTGAGCAGAAAGACTGGCACCATCACAGCCAGGTAGGAGTATGTCCACACAGGGTAGATCTCGTTGGTCACCTGGTTTAGAGTGCAACACTGCTGTCTGTTTGGGAGGTTGCAACATTACAGAACATTCAGATAGAAAATGTATTGATTGTTGCGACCTTAACGCAACACCTAGTGAGCAACGCAGCAACCTCATCAAGAGATTCAGATCTCTTGCCGTAAAGGCTAAGGTGTTGGGTTGACAGCCGCAAGGTCACAAGTTCAAACCCTGGTCCGCACTAGTTCCTGACCTCACTACATCCGTTGCGGCCATCAAAAACGTGGGGGCAAGAATGGGGTAATGTAGCGAGCACAATTCAACACCTAGCAACCTCATCAAGAGGTTTGGATCTCTTGGGATAAATAAAGTGTTGGGTTGACAGTCTTATGGTCCTGTGTTTTAAGGTTAAAGCCCAGGCTGGGACTACCCCCTGATTCGCTACAGTATTGTGTAAAACAGAAATGATTGTCATAGAATCAGGAATCGTGTCCACTCTGTTTATTACTTTGTTTTGTTCTGAACATTTCCCTTCACTGAATACACCCCCTGGTTTCAAGAGCGTTTTCTTCCTTGCTTTTCCTTTTCTTTATCAAGTTGGTAGGTAGTAAAGTGGTCATAAACATGGTTGTGTTACTCATAAAGTTGTAAAGGCTCGGATTTAAAATATATATAAAAAAAATGGGTACACTCCTCTAAAGAGAGTATAAGAGTATGAAGACAAGGCATTGAAATGTTTGTCCTGTAGTTTACTGTACCTGTTCCACCGTCAGGTTTTTGTCTGGACCAGTCAGGTAAGGGTAGATGAAGGGTACGAGAGGTTTCACAGTACTGAAGAACCCATAGACGCACAGCATAGTCGTGGGATAGCCCCATCCTGCCTTCCACCGCTTCACAGCATCCATCTTCACAGATCCACAAATAGCGATAGCCACTACTATCACCCATGCACGTTTATATACTTCATACGAACAGCAGGTTTATTGCTTTACCTGCTAAGGTTAGTCTGCTCTCTCACACGACTCTTAATCCAGCCTGTGTCTCCTCCCCATATGGAAGTCACCTCGGTTTGTTTGTGTAATCAGTGAGCTCAGTCTGTCAATCAACAACCTGCTCAATAAATGTATGTGATACCTAAAACGCTAGATAGATAATGCACAATTAACATGGCCATGACTATCAATTGAACACACCTTATCTTTTGGATGACTTAAAGAGAAGTTGGACAAAACAATGCTTACGCAACATTGGTTTTATTTTTATTATAAATACAAGTATGTAACACCATGAAATTCAATGTTAGGGTGAACTCCTGAAGACTCCTTGCCCCCCAGGTTCTGATAGTCTATTGTCTGTGGTCAGGACAGAACCGGTCTGAGGAGGGCACCTCCACTTTGGTTTTGTCTTTCTGCTCCTAGTCCATTGCCTGTTTAAGCCTGCAGTGGTGTGCACAGACTGTGTACATCCCTCGGATCAGGAAAAGCTCAGATATTGCTGCATAGTAGCTGCCATGGACGACGAACTGGAGAAAGATCAATTTGATTAGACGGGTCAAGAACAGTAAAAATGTGGTAAGAATTATCCACCAGGTGTCACTCTCTCTTCACTTTTGGCAACTTGTGCAGTGATCCGATAAAAGAATGGGCACTGCCCTTTCTAGCTCTGGATTGTGCAACCATACCTGCGTGACAATGTCTAGCCCCAGTGCAGTTTCCTCAACAACGATGGCTGTGAGAATGGTCTGCAGCAAGAGGGCGACAAAAGTGTTGGTTGACCTCTCCATAGCACGCCATGGAGAGGTTGGCTGCATTCTGGAATCTGTAAGGACAAAACAGATAACACTTTGTCCTGAATATTTTGTGCAGTTCTGATGAATGTCTATGGAATACGTGGAAGGTGTATTAAATAAATATAGCAGAGCTCATTGAAGTATGGCCTAGAGAGTATTCAGCATTTCCTAAGTGAGGCCTGGAAGACAAGGCCGCATGAGGCCGCATCAGCAGCATGAGGCCTTGAAGATGATGTTGCCAGCATAGCTTGCCCAAATTTTGCTGGTGAGCCCAATCAGAAACATGGCCCCTGCCCCCACCGGAGAGAACACCCTCAGTGACAGCTCCCCCCAGACATTCCAGCTCACCTTTACATGACCCACACAAAAGGCTGTGGCTGCACCTATGGGACAACAACAGTGAATCATTTCCTTTTTAGATCCTGAGTAAACACTTGTAAACTGTTTAAATACTTGTAAACTGCATCCTTCCTTCCTCCCTTCCTTGAAGCAATCATTGATTCAACACTGTTGGCTGGGTTAAAGCATAGGATTCAATACATGGCTTTCATCAATCAATTAATCAAATGCATTTATAAAGCCCCTTTTACATCAGATATTGTCACAAAGTGCTTATACAGAAGCCCAGCCTAAAACCCCAAAGAGCAAGCAATGCAGATGTAGAAGCACGGTGGCTAGTAAAAACTCACTAGAAAGGCAGGAACCTAAGAAGAAACCTAGAGAGGAACCAGGCTCTGAGGGGTGGCCACTCGTCTTCTGGCTGTGTCGGGTGGAGATTATAAGAGTACATGGCCATTAAGGCCAGATCGTTCTTCAAGATGTTGAAAATGCATTCATATCAGATCAGTGGATACTCCTAGCAAGGACGGATGCAAAATTTGAAGAATTCAAACAGGACCCTCATCGTATTCCTAGGGACAGTGTTCCTACCATCATTTATAGGACAGTATAATGTCTCTATCCCTGAACACAAAGGATCGAAGACAGGGCTTTGATTTAATTAAAGGGATACTTCGGGATTTTGGCAATGAGGCCCTTTATCCACTTCCCCAGAGTCAGATTGACTTTTTACAATAAGTCACTATCTCTCAAACCCGAGCTATCAGCAATAATCAGAAAAATTGTTTCCCAAGCTATCACTTTAATTAAAGCAATTACTCTTCTCTGCGTGCAGAGCCCAACTTGGACCAAAGCGAAGATGACCATGGAACTACTTTGCCTTAAGCCAATCGAAACACATTACCCATTTAATCATGGAGCACATATAAATCAGATTGTGAGACCAACATTCAGCTGTGTCCTGGCAATTTGGGAGTTTTATTAGTCTATTTTTATTGAGTAATAAAAAAATATTAGCATTGTAAAATTTTATCTCAATATAAAATTCACCAACCGGTAAACCCCAAAGCACAGTTACTCCACTGAACAAACACACAGCTCCTGTGCCTCCACTGCACTCACTTCATCCCCCACCTGGATCTGGGCACTCAGGTCCAGGACAGCCTTCTCCCCCCTGAAGAACATCCCACGCTGGGGAATGGGTAGCAAGACAGAGATGAGGAATGCAACGCTGAGGATCCCCAGGGAGATGGCGTTGAGGTACAAGTAGTCCAGCCCTGCCAGGGAGACCAGCAACAGGCCTAGGGTGGCCCCTAGGGTGGAGCCTGTCAGTATGGCACTGCGGAGGTAGCCGGTGGCCCGCTAGTACCTCGCTGGAGGGATCACACTGTAGATGTAGGAGAAGTAGGCCACCTCCATGGAGGTCACCACAGCATAGTTGATGTGCAGAAAGGTCATGGGCGAAGCAGAGCAGGACATAGTTGGTGACCAGGAAGAGGCCCTGGACCACGATTACCGGCTTGTACCTCAGGAGGTCTGTCAGCAGGAAGATGGGGAAGAGGACGGCCAGGTAGGACTACGTCCAGATGGGGAACGGGTAGTTGGTCACCTGAGGAGGTGATTAATTTATCAGTAGATCTAGTCAATATCCACAGGGATACTGAATAGTCATACCGATCCTCTATATGAAGCAAAAAAAGAACATAGCCCATTGTATACAGTAGCACATATGCTATTTATACAAAAGTATGTGGACTCACCATCAAATTAGCGGATTTGCTATTTCACCCACACCCGTTTCTGACAGGTGTTAAAAATTGAGCACACAGCCATGCAATCTCCATAAACACTGGCAGTAGAATGGCCTTACTGAAGAGCTCAGTGACTTTCAACATGGCACTGTCATAGGATGCCACCTTTCCAGTAAGTGTTTAAATTCCTGCTCTGCTAGAGCTGCCCCAGTCAACTGTAAGTGCTGTTATTGTGAAGTGGAAACGTCTAGGAGCAACAACGGCTCAGCCGCGAAGTGGTAGGGCACACAAGCTTAGAGAATGGGACCGCCTAGTGATGAAACTGTCCTCGTTTGCAACACTCACTACCGAGTTCCAAACTGCCTCTGGAAGCAACATCAGCACAATAACTGTTTGTCAGGAGCTTCATGAAATGGGTTTCCATGGCCGAGAAGCAGCACACAAGCCTAAGATCACCATGCGCAATGCCAAGCGGTTCTCTTGGAGTTGTGTAAAGTTTGCCACCATTGGAGTCTGGAGCAGTGGAAATGCTTCTCCGGAGTGATGAATCACGCTTCACCATCTGGTAGTCCGAAGGACTAATCTGGGTTTGGAGGATGCCAGGAGAATGCTACCTGCCCGAGTGCTTAGTGCCAACTGTAAAGTTTGGTGGAGGAGGAACAATGGTCTTGGGCTGTTTTTCATGGTTTGGGCTAGGCCCCTTAGTTCCAGTGAAGGGAAATCTTATCGCTACAGCATACACTGACATTCTAGACAATTCTGTGCTTCCATCTTTGTGACAACAGTTTGAGGAAGGCCCTTTTCTGTTTCAGCATGACAATGCCCCCTTGCATAAATCGAGGTCTATACAGACATGGTTTGGCGAGTGTGGAAGAACTTGACTGGCCTGCACAGAGTCCTGATCTCAACCCCATCGAATACCTTTGGGATGAATTGGAACGCCGACTGCGAGCCAGGCCTAATTGCCCAACAACAGTGTCTCAACCTTACTAAATGCTTTTGTGACTAAATGGAAGTCCCTGCAGCAATGTTCCAACATCTAATGGAAAGCCTTCCCATAAGAGTGGAGACTGTAGCAGCAAAGGGGGGACCAACTCCATATTAATGCCCCTGATTTTGGAATGAGATGTTCGACGAGCAGGTGTCCACATACTTTTGGTCATGTAGTGTATTTCATTCTATCATTATAGTGTGTATCATTTACTTTCTTATCACAACCTTGTTAACAAATCCCATCAGAATTGATCATGTGTGGCATACAGCTTTCTGCTGCTGGTTACTTTACCACCTCCTCAGAGATGTTCTTGTATGGTCCAATAAGGTATGTTGTTAGGAAGGGCTCAGCTGGTCTGCAGTTAGTGAAGAACACATTGAGCGACAGAACGAACGGCTGTGGGAAACGCCCAGCCAGTGGACTTTAGCTTGGCCCAGCAACACATCCTGGTAGCCTACGCCTTCTGCACCCCTCACGTGCCCGACCTCTGGGTCTGAGTCCTGTGTACCACTAGTGTCTGTTGGCAGTAGGCAGCTGTAGATCACTGGGCTAAGTCTTTTGTCGGGGAAATGTATTAATTTAGTCTTTGTCTATGAACTACATGTGCATAACTGAGAATGCAAGTTTAATAGTCCCACTGGAAAAGTTTAAGTCAGCCTCTGTTATCATGACACAGAGTTTTCTAGTCTCTTGTTTCTAGTCTCTATTCTTTATGTACATGTTATTCTTTTTTTTTTGTGGACAGTTATGGAACAAGTTCTGTCTTTTTTGAACAGGTTAGTTGTAGGCGAATGCGTTTCAGTCCATCTGCGCATGCGTTTTGGCCGCGATAGTCTGTCGCCATAACAACGCTTTGTTGACAAGTGATTTCTGCTGGAGAAGCGAAATGAAACTCAAACGATTCCTTCTCAGATATTATCCACCAGGTAATGAACATGTTGTTGATGATGCTAACATGCATTAGAATTAAGATACTAATGAATGTTTGGACAAGTAGGTAGCTAATTATTTGTACCATTTTGTGCAACTACACTGCAACTTCAGTGCTGTTCTGACCTACTGAGCTAGCTAGCTTTGCTAGCCCAGAGCAGAGCTAGGGTCTGTGCTAGACAGACCAGTTAACGTTAGCTGTAACAGGATTTGTTTTGCATGATGCACAAGTTGATGCAAGTTGAAGTTACAAGTAGGCCTAAAGTAACTCGTATCTCACACTTGGTCTGGTGTCGAATATTTAATTGATGCCTTTTGTTCACAGGTATCATCCTGGAATATGAGAAAGGAGGAGCTCTGAAGACTAAATCCATCGATCTGTTGGATTTGTCTCCGGAGTGGGTAGACAATAGTACAATTCATGTTTATGAATGAGATGATGTGTTTAGTGTTCATGATATGTGCAGGGTTGCAATGAGATGGGAGGGGGGGGGGGGGGGGGGGGGGGGCAGTCTCCTTGTCCATAGACTGCTTTCAAGGAAAATACACAAACATTTTGTAATTTGGTTGATCCATCCCTTTAAAATAGGGCTCTGAGAAAATCCCACTCGCTCTCCAGGAGGGTTGTCCACCCCTGATCTATGTTTCCCAAGTGCTGGGTGTTTGATAATGTACTTGTTATAACAATTAATTTCTCACAATCACCCAACCTTCAAGCAAAGTCTAATGAATATCAATATTCAGGTGGTTTATGTCTACTAGTTGTAGATCCTTGCCATCATCTTACTCAACATAGACAAAATATGATGCCTTTATAAGTTGTCAGTCCCCCCACCATCTCTGTCTAGCATGTACTAAAATATATACAATTATATTTGATTCTTGGAGCATTTAATATCCCATGCTTAAACGGTCCGTGAATGGCTGCAAAAATGCATTGCCTCATATCATTCATTTATCAAAGACACAAGTAGGCATATCAGATTTCAAATATGTGATGATACTGGCATAATTGGGAATAATAAAATACGTTTGGGGAATAACAGGGGAATAACAGTAATGTTGTTGCTGACAAGCACAGTAATAAACCTATATTTTAGCACATTATTAAGAATGAGCATTGTTCCACTGATCAGACCAAATAAAGTAAATAGAGAATAAAATCTGAAGACAAGATGACATTAATCTTCCCCTACACTATTTATTTTCCCGCTCTAGAATCAAACATTCACTTTTGGTTTCACAATCTGTTTGACAAAATTATTTTTTATAGTTACTAAAGATCACCCTACCAAACTTCCCTGCTAAAACATACTGTAGGTCTGTCTGCTGCCTTTTTGTTGTCACAGCCTAAATGCCCATCACCAAATGAGGGGACTAAAGCAAGAGTGGATTAAATCGACCTTAGTATATGCTGTCAAAAGGCTGCATTCTGCAATAGATTCATGGACGGTAGTAACGGCATTTTACATAAACAGCGCTACCATGTTGCTCTTTTTACAGTTTTATAAAATCAGCGGAGAATGTTCTCTCTCCATTCAGCTCCACTCTAATCTTGAGGGGCATTTCTTTAAAACATGCATCCTATCCCCCCTGATCCCTCACATAACTAGACCAATCATATGCTGCTATGTGATGCGGTTCACAGTGCTGCGGCAAGGCAGGGCAATGATAGAGGTTTTGCTCGTGATGTTACAGTGCCTTGCGAAAGTATTCGGCCCCCTTGAACTTTGCGACCTTTTGCCACATTTCAGGCTTCAAACATAAAGATATAAAACTGTATTTTTTTGTGAAAAATCAACAACAAGTGGGACACAATCATGAAGTGGAACGACATTTATTGGATATTTCAAACTTTTTTAACAAATCAAAAACTGAAAAATTGGGCGTGCAAAATTATTCAGCCCCCTTAAGTTAATACTTTGTAGCGCCACCTTTTGCTGCGATTACAGCTGTAAGTCGCTTGGGGTATGTCTCTATCAGTTTTGCACATCGAGAGACTGAATTTTTTTCCCATTCCTCCTTGCAAAACAGCTCGAGCTCAGTGAGGTTGGATGGAGAGCATTTGTGAACAGCAGTTTTCAGTTCTTTCCACAGATTCTCGATTGGATTCAGGTCTGGACTTTGACTTGGCCATTCTAACACCTGGATATGTTTATTTTTGAACCATTCCATTGTAGATTTTGCTTTATGTTTTGGATCATTGTCTTGTTGGAAGACAAATCTCCGTCCCAGTCTCAGGTCTTTTGCAGACTCCATCAGGTTTTCTTCCAGAATGGTCCTGTATTTGGCTCCATCCATCTTCCCATCAATTTTAACCATCTTCCCTGTCCCTGCTGAAGAAAAGCAGGCCCAAACCATGATGCTGCCACCACCATGTTTGACAGTGGGGATGGTGTGTTCAGAGTGATGAGCTGTGTTGCTTTTACGCCAAACATAACGTTTTGCATTGTTGCCAAAAAGTTCAATTTTGGTTTCATCTGACCAGAGCACCTTCTTCCACATGTTTGGTGTGTCTCCCAGGTGGCTTGTGGCAAACTTTAAACAACACTTTTTATGGATATCTTTAAGAAATGGCTTTCTTCTTGCCACTCTTCCATAAAGGCCAGATTTGTGCAATATACGACTGATTGTTGTCCTATGGACAGAGTCTCCCACCTCAGCTGTAGATCTCTGCAGTTCATCCAGAGTGATCATGGGCCTCTTGGCTGCATCTCTGATCAGTCTTCTCCTTGTATGAGCTGAAAGTTTAGAGGGACGGCCAGGTCTTGGTAGATTTGCAGTGGTCTGATACTCCTTCCATTTCAATATTATCGCTTGCACAGTGCTCTTTGGGATGTTTAAAGCTTGGGAAATCTTTTTGTATCCAAATCCGGCTTTAAACTTCTTCACAACAGTATCTCGGACCTGCCTGGTGTGTTCCTTGTTCTTCATGATGCTCTCTGCGCTTTTGACGGACCTCTGAGACTATCACAGTGCAGGTGCAATTATACGGAGACTTGATTACACACAGGTGGATTGTATTTATCATCATTAGTCATTTAGGTCAACATTGGATCATTCAGAGATCCTCACTGAACTTCTGGAGAGAGTTTGCTGCACTGAAAGTAAAGGGGCTGAATAATTTTGCACGCCCAATTTGTTTGATTTGTTAAAAAAGTTTGAAATATCCAATAAATGTCGTTCCACTTCATGATTGTGTCCCACTTGTTGTTGATTTTTCACAAAAAAATACAGTTTTATATCTTTATGTTTGAAGCCTGAAATGTGGCAAAAGGTCGCAAAGTTCAAGGGGGCCGAATACTTTTGCAAGGCACTGTAAATTGTAGGCGCAGATGCTCTGATTTCAAAACGATTTGGAGCACAGTTGAAAAGTTAATGACATGGACTAATTAGAAAAATAAAAGCAGTAGTTTTCAATGTGTGAGATATATGAAGAGGGTCAAATGCGTGTGTCTCACGGCCAATGCGTGAGAGTTGGCAGCCTGTATGGTATGCAGTTGATTATACTAGTGCTAGTGTAGTATGAGGATGATGATGATGATGATATAGGTAGATAAACACACCCACTAATTCTTTACAATTTGTCACTGATCCTGTATGACGTCTATTCTCCTTTTTTCAATGACCATGATGCATCGCTCTGACACGTCTCTATCCATATAGGACAGACACCGAGGAGTTAATATCAGCGATCAGGAAATCGGAGCCACTGATCACAGCATCACGCGTCGACCAAGTCAAACTCTTGATCGTCAGACTGCAGGAGAAACTGGGTCAGCAGGACAACCGCAGATTCTCTCTCTTCAAGGTCAAATACAGCTCTCATATTTCTGAGCTACCTATTTACTTTCATTAGGCTCTCTTCTAATTGATAATGTCACCGTCTGCCTCCTGATCGTCCACTCTTGTGTGCCAGTGCACACTGTCTATGCAGCCATAAACAGCCATTAACATGCACGACCACACTGCCAGTGCCTTGTGCAAACGGTGCAGCCATCCTGTAATTCCTCATTTGAACCATAGATGGCAGCAGGGGGTGGGAATTGTAGATTTCTCCTAGAAGAACAGGACTCTTCCTCAGCACATCAAAGCCAGAGGTATTATGTATGGGTATTACATGGTCAAACGTATAGATGTACATTTATTTAATTCAGTCAAGTAAAAAAAAATGTATCCTTCTCCCTTGCAGGCGCTGCAGGCGCACATACTGCCACTGACAAACGTTGCCTTCAATAAATCAGGGTCGAGGTAAGTTTATCTGCACTGCATGGAGATGTGCAGAGAACCCCTGGCGCTTGTCTTTTTGGTGTGCAGGAGAAATAAACATCTCTCTTTTTACACTCTCTGTCTCTTTCTTTATCCTTTTCTCTGTCTCTCTCTCTGTCTCTCTCTCTCCCCAATCTCTCACCATCTCTCTCTGTCTCTCTCGCTAATCTCTCACCCTCTCGCTCTGTCTCTCTCCCCAATCTCTCACCCTCTCTGTCTCTCTCTCTCCCCAATCTCTCACCCTCTCTCTGTATCTCTCTCTCCCCTCTCTCTCTCTCTCTCTCTCTCTCTCTCTCGCTCTCTCTGTCTCTCTCTCTCTCTGTCTCTCTCTCTCTCTCTTTCTTTATCCATTTCTCTGTCTCTCTCTCTCTCTCTCTCTCTTTCTTTATCCTTTTCTCTGTCTCTCTCTCTGTCTCTATCCCCAATCTCTCACCCTCTCTCTCTGTCTGTCTCTCTCTCTCTCTCTCTCTCTCTCTCTCTCTCTCTCTCTCTCTCTCACCCTCTCTCTCTGTCTCTCACCCTCACTCTCTCTGTCTCTCTCTCTCGGCAGTTTTATAACTGGGAGCTATGACAGGACATGTAAAATATGGGACACGGCGTCAGGCGAGGAGCTGCACACACTGGAGGGCCACAGGAACGTGGTGTATGCCATCGCCTTCAACAACCCCTATGGGTAACCACCTTCCTGTCACTCTACCCCAGGTTTAAAAACACCAGGACCCGTATTCATAAAGTGTCTCAGAGTAGAAGTGCTGATCTAGGATCGCGGTTTCATTATGATCTTAAAGGCTAAACTGATCCTTGATCAGTACTCCGACTCTGAGACTCTTAGGACCCAGAGAGCCTTATTCCTATTCTATGTTCCTCCGTTGTCTTACACCTAAGGCCAAGGGAAAGAGTTGTTGGTGGTTAAAATAAATAATTTTTCCTATCTCAAATCGTACCTTTATTTATCCCTTTTAATCCAGGGACAAGATTGCCACTGGGTCCTTTGATAAGACCTGCAGACTGTGGAGTGTAGAGACGGGCAAATGTTTCCACACCTTCCGAGGACACACTGCTGAAATAGTACGTGGGACTTTCTAATCTAGAGATTGGACTTTCTGAGAGATTGGACTTGTCCTTCAGGATCAATATGATTGCAGTGAGCTTCGAATCAGATTTTCTATGTGAATGGCAGCTAACACTGTTTTCTGTGCTGAACAGGTGTGTTTGGCGTTTAACCCTCAAAGTACCTTGGTGGCCACGGGTAGCATGGACACTACGGCCAAGCTATGGGACATCCAGACTGGAGAGGAGGTGTCCACACTGACAGTGAGTCAGCTCTCTCTCTCTCTCTCTCTCTTCTCTCCTTTCCTCTCATCTCCACATGCTCTCACAACCATCCATGTCCACATCCATTTGTTAATGACTTAATTCAGTCACTTATCTGCATTCATCAATTCATTTTTGTATATGATTATTCATGATGTGCTGGTCCAGCAGTCACCCTGCTTACTGTGTTCTATCCTCCCATCATATACTGTATGTGTATGCAGCTGTGACTGTAATACATTCATAAGGTAATCTATCTACATCCTCAGCTACTGGACAGGCAACAGTTTCCTGCTGCACGTGGGCAAACTGTGTGGCTGGGTGTTCCAGAGAGGGGATTCTGTGTGCTGCTCTCTACCCCTCCTCTCTACCCCTCCTCTCTACCCCTCCTCTCTATCCCTCCTCTCTACCCCTCCTCTCTATCCCTCCTCTCTACCCCTTCTTCTTCAATTATTCCTACATTAGTCATGCTGGTGAATATTTGACTCGAGCACAAAAAGGCAAATGTGTTCCTCAAACTGAATTGGATGAAATTATGCAATTTAGCTTTTTTAAAGAAGAAAGAATGGCTTGTTTACTTGACTGTGCTTTCGTTCGCTCGCTCGGTCTCCCCCCCCCCCCCCCCCCCCCCCCCCCCCCCCCCCCCCTCTTTCTTTCCTCTCTCAGGGCCACTCAGCAGAGATCATCTCCTTGTCATTTAACACAGTGGGTGACCAGCTAGTCACTGGCTCCTTTGACCACACTGTTTCTCTGTGGGATGTTCCATCTGGGAGGTGAGAGCCCAAGTGTGTGTGTGTGTGTGTGTGTGTCCATCCATGTTTGTGTCCGAGTCTAACCACCATTAACACCCTCCTATCATTCTACCAGGCGTGTCCACACACTGATAGGCCACAGAGGGGAGATCAGCAGTGTTCAGTTTAACTGGGACTGCTCCCTCATCATCACCGGCTCCATGGACAAAAGTTGTAGGGTGAGCTCTCACATCCTCTCTCACATCCCACCTCATGTCATGTCACATCTCCTATCATCTCTCTCACATTCCACCTCACGTCATGTCACATCTCCTATCATCTCTCTCACACCTTCTCTCACATCCCATCTCATACCATGTCACATCTCCTATCATCTCTCTCACACCCTCTCTCACATCATGTCACATCTCCTATCATCTCTCTCACACCCTCTCTCACATCATGTCACATCTCCTATCATCTCTCTCACACCCTCTCTCACATCATGTCACATCTCCTATCATCTCTCTCACATCATGTCACATCTCCTACCATCTCTCTCACATCCTCTCTCACATTCCACCTCACATCTCATATCATCTCTCTCACACCCTCTCACATCCCATCTCACATCGTGTCACATCTCCTATCATCTCTCTCACATCAGGTCACATCTCCCGTCATCTCTCTCACATCCCATCTCACATCATGTCACATCTCCTGTCATCTCTCTCACATCCCACCTCACATCATGTCACATCTCCTATCATCTCTCTCACATCCCACCTCACGTCATGTCACATCTCCCGTCATCTCTCTCACATCCCATCTCACATCGTGTCACATCTCCTATCATCTCTCTCACATCATGTCACATCTCCCGTCATCTCTCTCACATCCCACCTCACATCATGTCACATCTCCCGTCATCTCTCTCACATTCCACCTCACGTCATGTCACATCTCCTATCATCTCTCTCACACCCTCTCTCACATCCCACCTCACATCATGTCACATCTCCTAGTATCTCACACATCCCGGTACTCACATCTCCTAGTATCTCACACACACCCTCTTTCACATCCCATCTCACATCATGTCACATCTCCTGTCATCTCTCTCACATCCCACCTCACATCATGTCACATCTCCTATCATCTCTCTCACACCCTCTTTCACATCCCATCTCACATCGTGTCACATCTCCTATCATCTCTCTCACATCCTCTCTCACATCCCATCTCACATGATGTCACATTTCCTATCATCTCTCTCTCTCTCTCTTTCTCTGGTAGAGACTCCTATCTCGTTTAAGCTCTGCATCATTTAATAAGGAAAATTAAATCCTTTAATTATTCCAAGATGAGTCACACTCGCTGGTTAGTTGTGTGAATTATTCACGTGGTTGCATTCCTAAAGAGAAGATTGTGGAGAGGGGAAAACACCACCATTGTGTTGTTACAGCACTTACCAAGCTGGTTGTCTGTTTTAAAAGGCTTTTAAAAATAGATTCATTAACATTTGACACGTTGACATTGTGTGTGTTTGTGTCCTTATGTGTGTGTGAGTACCGGGATATGTGTGTGTGTCCATGCTTCCCCAGGTGTGGGAGGCAGCGAGTGGGAAGTGTATGGCCACACTAGCAGGCCATGAAGACGAGGTGCTGGATGTGTGTTTCGACTACACCGGTCAACTCATAGCCACCGCCTCGGCTGACGGTACGACCGCAGAGATGCTTATCTTGTTCTGTTTAACTATGGGGGTACCTCGACCTCTCTGCTGGTTCCGTGATTGTTCAGTCCAGGAACTTTGTATTGACAATGTCCCAGGCACTGAACAACTATATCCGTACTGTACCCAGCCCAACCACCCTTATTTTACACTGTCATGCCAACCCAAATCGTACTGTGGTGGCTTGAATATTTATTTTTCACATTGTCCTTTCCAGCACAGTTCCAGCAACTATGGTGTATGACTAACCAGGCCAGCTCAATTTAATTCCTTTTATTTTAAGGCTCAACTTCACTCACCGGATGATTTGAGAAATCAATATTTCCCCCTGACTCTTAGGCACAGCGAGAGTGTACAGCGCTGTCAGCTACCAGTGCATCTCCAGACTGGAGAGCCATGAGGGAGAGATCTCCAAGGTGAGTCACTGAGACAGGTAATGGTTCAAACAGGAACCAAAATGCCCCCTCTCTCTCGGTCTCTTTTGTCTGCCTCGGAGCATCCGTCAGACTCACAAGGGTACAGGACTGGACAGGAGGGATGAGGACGGCGGTCCGCTTGCCGGGGGGATGTTTCTACCTCCTGTTACTGCTTCTTGTGTCAGTTGCTAGGTCAACCACGTCTTGACGATGACAGAGAGAGACATGACCTTGAAGGTGTGTGTCCCTCAGGCCAGAACGTTCCAGAAATATTTTCCTGCTCTACCTATAGGCTGATTCCTGGTCTACCTATAGGTTGATTCCTGCTCTACTTATAGACTGATTCCTAGTTTACCTATAGGCTGATTCCTAGTCTACCTATAGGTTGATTCCTGCTCTACCTATAGACTGATTCCTAGTCTACCTATAGGCTGATTCTTGCTCTACCTATAGGCGGATTCCTGGTCTACCTATAGGTTGATTCCTGCTCTACCTATAGGCTGATTCCTGCTCTACCTATAGGCTGATTCCTGCTCTACCTATAGGCTGATTCCTGCTCTACCTATAGGCTGATTCCTGCTCTACCTATGCCCTTTTCAAAACAGCCCTGTTAAAGTCTCACTTCCCAAGTTTTTCTGCCTAGCGACTCTGATTCCCCCTCCCCCCCGGTAGTCTCATTTGATTCCCTGTAATGTTTCACCTTGAGCCCTTTAATGTCACACCTTGGTTGATTTTATTAATAAAACACCATGACATAGTCTGTCCCTGCTCACTCTGTAACTGCATTAGCCACGGAGGTATAGAGCCACATGTGACCTGGGCCTGTATTGTAGGTGACCCAGCTGTGACCTAAATGTGTGTGTGATCTAATCAGCCTCTGCCATTTGACAGTTCTGCCAGTGTACGTGTGTGTACATATTTGTTAGTGTGTGTGTGTACGTGCCTGCATGTTGTGTGTGTTTGTCGCTTGGTGCCACAGCCACTAGGGGCCCGATTCAGACTTAGGAAATGTACTCCTTTCCTACACACTTCTCAATAGTTGGATATCAGACTTACCTTATGCAGATGCGTAATGGGCTTGGCAGGCGTGGTTAACATTTGTTAAATCGCTGGAAAGTGCTGGCCAACCGGTTTTCTCGTGGAGTTTTCATTCAATAGGATTTTCAGTACATTTAATCTAAATCTATGCCTTTTGTACCTTTTAACTAGAATTTGTTTTCCTTTTCAGTAACAATTGGTAGATTGAAAAATATTCTGATATTGTATATTATTAAGGTTTAGGAAAGTATTTATGAATAATAAAATAACAGCTTTGGAGAGCCTTTATGCAAAAACCCTCACTAATCATGGAACTGTGTTGTGTTCAGTTGTTGTGCAGCAGGTTTAACCTGCTACGTGTGGTCTGTTCCATAATGATTCTAATAGGCTACATGTCCTAAATTACTGTACAGCGTTAGCCTAATATGATCCAGTAATGCTAGTGGCCCTCAGGAACAACTGCACAGACGTGACAGAGGAAAGAAAGGTCAATGGAATGGAATGATGCGAAATGTAAGGAAACTAACACTAAAGTCAGTGTATGTGGGTATAACTGACGGTGGCTACCGATGGTCGTTAATATTTAACATGAAGCAAAATGTAAAAAATACTGTGAAAAGTATGATTAAAACATTCTCATATGGTCTCCAAATTTCAGCTATAGGGCCAGCATTTCATAAACTTCACTGTGGAAAAGTTCATATAAATTTCTGTCATTTAGCAGACACTTATCCAGAGCGACTTACAGGAACAATTGGTGATAGTGCCTTGCTCAAGAACACATCGGCAGGATTTTCACCCAGTCAGCGAGAGGAATTGAACCAGTGACTTTTCAGTTACTGGCCTAACACTCTTAACCACTCGGCTACCTGCCTATATATTGATATACTTTAGTTTGTTGCCTTATGACTGGTTTTACATTTGGCTCCAAGGTAAAATAAGGTAAAATATATCTAAAACAATGATGGGTTGCTCAACCTTATTCATAATTTCATTGTGCGTAAAGGTGGTGGAATTATGAGGGAGTCTAGGTCAGAATACGACATATCTGTGGAAACCTCCGCCACATTCGTTTTATTTTACCTCCATGCCTAATGAATAGGGAGGGGGTGAATAGCATGTTATTATCATGCTTAAGTTCAAGGTCAGAATACGACGTAGAGAGAAAAGTGCATAAAAAGGGAATTATGTTCCAATTTATACGCACTTAACTCAGGTCGCAATCCCCCCCCAGCTGACTCATTGGGCTGCCTGTCTTGTGTCTGTTTACTGAAAGCCATCAGGGCCCAGCCTCGGTAATAGGCTGGAAGGAGGATGATTTCACAGGATTATGACACTAATCTCCCCCTAACAGGACACCTCTCTCCCCTCCCTCCGCCTCTTAACCGCTGTGTCAATCTCTTTTTTTTCATCACTCTCCCATTATTTCTGTCTCTGTCGGTCCCTGTTTTTACTCCCATTCTGATTTCCACTGTCATCCCTCCAGCTCCCTCTCCCCACTCTTTGTTGTTTCTGTCTTCCTCTCATTACAAAGGGTCAGATTTAATCGGTAGAAGCTGACTTTTTCTTAAAGGTCCAATGCAACTGTTTTTATCTCAATATCAAATCATTTCTGGGTAACAATTAAGCACCTTACTGTGATTGGTTTTCAATTAAAATTGTAAAAAATATTCTCAGCAAAGAGCAATTTCTCAAGCAAGAATTTTGCCAGGACTGACTGGGGGTGGTCTGAGTGGGGAGGGGAAAACTGAAAACTAGCTGTTATTGACAGAAGTTTAGAACTCTCTTTCTTATTGGTCTATTAACTAATTGACCGTCTGGTGATGTCCCCAGGCAGGCCAAAACTCCGTCCCACCAAAACAGGCTGACATTTCATGCGGTCTTTTCAAACAGCTCTTACACTAAAAGGGCATTATCATAATTTTCACAACTTCACAGTGTTATTTTAACCTCATAGTGTGGAAATATATAAACTCAGCAAAAAAAGAAACGTCCTCTCACTGTCAACTGCGTTTATTTTCAGCAAACTTAACATGTGTAAATATTTGTATGAACATAACAAGATTCAACAACTGAGACATGAACTGGACAAGGTCCACAGATATGTGACTAACATAAATGGAATAATGTGTCCCTAAACAAAGGGGGGGTCAAAATCAAAAGTAACAGTCAGTTTCTATTGTGGCCACCAGCTGCATTAAGAACTGCAGTGTATCATCTCCTCATGGACTGCACTAGATTGACCAGTTCATGCTGTGAGATGTTACCCCACTCTTCCACCAAGGCACCTGCAAGTTCCCGGACATTTCTGGGGGGAATGGCCCTAGCTCTCACCCTACGATCCAACAGGTCCCAGACGTGCTCAATGGGATTGAGATCCGGGCTCTTCGCTGGCCATGGCAGAACACTGACGTTCCTGTCTTACAGGAAATCACGCACAGAACGAGCAGTATGGCTGGTGGCATTGTCATGTTGGAGGGTCACGTCAGGATGAGCCTGCAGGAAGGGTACCAACATGAGGGAGGAGGATGTCTTCTCTGTAACGCACAGCGTTGAGATTGCCTGCAATGACAACAAGCTCAGTCCGATGATGCTGTGACACACCGCCGAGGACCATGACGGACCCTCCACCTCCAAATCGCTCCCACTCCAGAGTACAGGCCTCGGTGTAACGCTCATTCCTTCGATGATAAATGCAAATCCGACCATCACCCCTGGTGAGACAAAACCGCGACTCGTCAGTGAAGAGCACTTTTTGCCAGTCCTGTCTGGTCCAGCAACGGTGGGTTTGTTCCCATAGGAAACGTTGTTGCCGGTGATGTCTGGTGAGGACCTGCCTACAACAGGCCTACAAGCCCTCAGTCCAGCCTCTCTCATCCTATTGCGGACAGTCTGAGCACTGATGGAGGGATTGTGCATTCCTGGTGTAACTCAGGCAGTTGTTGTTGCCATCCTGTACCTGTCCCGCAGGTGTGATGTTCGGATGTACCGATCCTGTGCAGGTGTTGTTACACGTGGTCTGCCACTGTGAGGATGATCAGCTGTCCGTCCTGTCTCCCTGTAGCTCTGTCTTAGGTGTCTCACAGTACTGACATTGCAATTTATTGACCTGGCCACATCTGCAGTATTCATGCCTCCTTGCAGCATGCCTAAGACACGTTCACGGAGATGAGCAGGGACCCTGGGCATCTTTCTTTTGGTGTTTTTCAGAATCGGTAGAAAGTCCTCTTTAGTGTCCTACGTTTTCATAACTGACCTACCGTCTGTAAGCTGTTAGTGTCTTAACGACCACAGGTGCATGTTCATTAATTGTTTATGGTTCATTGAACAAGCATGGGCAACAGCGTTTAAACCCTTTACAATGAAGATCTGTGAAGTTATTTTGATTTTTACAAATTATCTTTGAAAGACGGTCCTGAAAAAGGGGCGTTTAGAGGGGAGTTTAGATATGTTTTTTACTGCACTCGGCCATTAAATTAAAATAATATCTGTGGAATGAATGTAATAGAACCAAATATTGCTAAAAACATAAATTCATTGTTTTGTTGATTAAATATGCAGGAAATAATGTAAAATAGTCATTGTTATGGCATTGAATCATCTCAACAGAATCCATGTGAGTCTACTCATGACCATTCACTTACTCCATCTTCTTCTAATCAAATCAAATCAAATTCATCCTTCTATTTTTCTCCTCTTTTTCCTCTCTTTTCACCAGTCTCTTTCCCCGTTTCTTCTTTTCTAAAAATTTGACACCTCTGTGCTCTCCTCTCTGCCTCCTCCATGCTCCCCCCCGTTCCTCTTTGCTCCCCCCTTCTCCCTCTCCTCAGTGCCCTCTCGCTCTCCTCTTTGTGTTCGTTCCTTTTTCCCTCGCTCTCCTCTGTATTCTGTCAGTGTCACACTCTCCCAGAGCTCTATTTCTATTTCCTGTCTGAGGCCTGCTCACCACCCTGCAGCGTGAGGCCTTTAATAAAAACACACTTTACTTTTAGACAATGGAGAGTCAGCATCATTTAATCATCCCAGCCCCATGTTCATTTCTTCACCTCACTGTGTGCTTGTAGATCTCTCTGAAGTCTGGCTACGTGTTCCATTGGAGCCATTCCTCCATAACAAATGCCTGGCAGACCTCCAAATGCCTAACAGACCTCCATTTAGTTAATAGCCTTTTAAGAATATAGTGCTGACATGCTGAACGTTCCCCATGCTCTGCTCATTTGGCGGTTCCTATCTACTCTTGCACACTTCCTCATCAGTGCACCCGCCATCCAGCCATTCACTCCATCACTCCTTTTCACTCTCGTAACACACACACCCTTATGTCAATTTCAACCTCCCAGATCTGTTTTAACGCTCAGGGCAGTAGAGTTCTGACGGCCAGCGCTGACAAGACGGCTCGCCTGTGGGACGTCCAGTCTGGCGTCTGTCTGCAGGTCCTCGAGGGACACACGGACGAGATCTTCTCCTCTGCCTTCAACTACGAGGGTGACACCATCATCACAGGTAATATGTACCTTCTATCAGGGCTGGGGTCAATTCCATTTCAATTCAGCATTAAGTTAGCATTGAGAAAAATGTGAATTTCAGTTTACTTCCTGAATTGTCAGAAATGGAATTGAGCCCAACTCTGCCCTCTGTATAATCATACCTAGTTCAAATGTAGCGATGCCATTGCAAACTCTTCACAGCCAAACAAGCATAATTTTTTCTCCACTCACAAATGCTTTATCAAGGTTCAAATGAACAGGCCATAGCTGGGTGCGGTGAGCTACCTCCTTTTCATCCACCTGTCCCTGTCTTCTCTCTGCTGCAGGCAGCAAGGACAACACCTGTCGCATCTGGCGCTGACCCATCCTGTGGTCAGTGGTCAGTAGGGTGTGTGAGGAAGGGAAGGCCATCTGTCCATCCACCAACAAAGAAGATAACTCCAACAGGGCCCCGATTGAAGATGCCCTTCCTGGAAGTTATTACTGACCCAACGTATGTGACCTCTAACCTCCTAGTTGCTGTGGAGTAAGATACAGGAGAACGGATAGCTTTGGTGAATGGATTTGGTCCCACTGTCATTTTACTATGTAGGACTGTCTAGACAGACAGTTTAGTGCTGTGGATGCATCCCAATGGCACCCAATCTCTATTAAGTGCACTACTTCTGAGCAGGGCCTATAGGGCTTTGCGGCCTGCATTCAACAGTTAGGATTTGACCTGGACTGGTCACTTTGGTCCTCTGTCATGTTCAGTGTTGATACTCAGTGTTTGTTTGTGTGTTAATTGTAGAATGGGCTGGACGGAATAATGTTTTCTCTACCCCTCTTTTGCTCAATAAAGTCTATTCATGCTCACATATTACATGGATTTATTGATCTCAAAAGATAAAGATACATTCAGTTTCTACAGCAACAGAGTTGAATTGTGTGCTTTTTAATGCCAACGATTTAACACTAGGGTACCACTACGCAGATAAAACCTGACAAACCAGATTCACGTACAAATTAGACACTACAAACCTTCTCTGTCTTTCTGATAGTAGTAAAAATGAAATGATAGAGAGCAGTCTTTCTACCCCAAGGTGCAGCAGTTCAAGAATCTACAATATGTACAGCTATCCATAATAAACAATTCTCAAAGAACATGAAGAACGACAGATTACTTACATAAGAACGACAGATAACAATGAAGAATGACAGATAACTTAAGCAGAGTTCAAAGTTACAACAGAAGTAGACAACGTTGGCCGATGTAAACGACAACTATGTTCATCTGGGTCCGTATTCACAAAGCATCTCAGATTAGGAGGGCTGATATAGGATCCGTTTGGTATGATTACCAGAACCGGGGGGGGGGGGGGGGGATCTGATCCTAGATCAGTATTCCTGCTTTGAGACACATTGTGAATACAGGCTCTGGGCAACTGTCAAGCGTAGTAGTGCACACCTATGTTGCTGTCAGCAAATCCCAACTGGAATGATGGCTGCTGTCTGACAGTCTCTTCAAGATAGCTACTGTACATTAAAACATCATCTGGTGTCTTTTTGAGTTCGATTGGTTGAGGGAATGTGGTACAGTGTTCTATTGGTGCCTTGTTGTGTGTGTGTGTTTATGTTTAATAAATACATCATTTATAAAGTAACACATCAGATTGTGAAAATGTCATGTATAGGATATATAACAACTAAAGGAATACAAATTCTGCAGGCTAGAATCTCAGATGGCTGATTTGTTTGCACTAAATTAATAAGGCCTACACCCCAAACTGATGCTGGGTTTTCCATGGGTTCGTCTAACTAGAGACCGTGCATCAGAAAATGAGAAACATGCTTATCTTATTAAAGGGAGACATGTCTGCTCACTGCAGCCTAATGAAAGTCCTCAGTCCCATAAGGTGTGTATAATGTCACGGGGTGTGGTGTTTCTTTTAGCCTGGAAGCCCGACCTGTTTGGGCTTCAGCCAGATCTTCTACTCCTCGTTGTCCATTGACCATAGGAGTTGGTAAGACAGCACAAACTAATCTGGGACCTTCTATCCTAGTAGCCAGACTTCTAGCGTTCCCTGTCATGGCTTACATCACAATTAACGAAAGAGGAATTGGCTAAAGCACAAACATCTGGCTACCAGGCTAGGTTTTTTTTCATGATTCGCACTCCGTGTGCTGGGAATCACTAGGCTTGATGGTGGGGTTTGATGCATGGGGGGGGGGGGGGGGGTACACACAGTTGGGGACATTGGCTGGTGTGTGTATGTGTGTTTGTGTAGATGGGGGGGTGTTGGCAGAGCCTAGTGGGTCTCCAGTAGCCAGTCGAAAAGACTGGACAGAGAGCTGCCTCCGTCCTCTTCCTGGTGGAGCTTACAGAACTGGATGACAGCGTTGAAGAGATCTCCGATCCTCCATGCCTTCTGAGACACCAGCTGCAACACCTTCTGGAACTGAGACATCACACTCAGCCAGATTACCATGCTCATAACAGAGTACAATACACACACACGTAGGGGCATAATCAGAGTCTGTGTACCTGCATGTGCTGTGCTGCACCCACCTTGGACGTCCTCTCCTTACACTTCCTGAAGTAGACGGCATGCAGGCCCAGCTCGGAGGCGGCGATCCACTGCAGGGCCAAGCGCAGCTCTGAGTCCACACACTCTGGATCCAAGTCACAGTTGACCACCAGAAGCTCCCTGTGGCTGCTACTGCCCCCTACTGTCCACAGGGAGCTGCCCTCTGCAACACACACAGGAAATACATCACGCCCACTTTCTGTCTACATCAAGCTCACTTCGTGTAGTGTCAATGCCAAAGCTACGCCGAGGTCCGATGGAACATTGGATGGATTTGGCACTAAATAGGTTCAAGTTAGGTTGGGTATAGAGGGCTATGTTGGGGAGTAGTGAAATACATTTAGTTCAACTATTTAAATACATTTTTCAGTAGCTTGGTGGTAGTTAAACTCAATTAAAATCTTGGTAGTGGTTTTAGTAGTTAATTACTTTGCCATTTAGTGGTGTAGCTAACTACTGGAACTACTTTTTTTTGCACAAATAAAATATGGGTGAAGTAGGCAAGAATTTACTTTAGTTTTTGGCATCAGACCTGCCTAATTCTAACTTGAAACACTTCTTGTGTGCCTCATTCTCACTTTTTGTGTTTAAAAGGCTAAATTACACATGATGTTAACATCTGACTCCAGAGTGAACAGTTATTGCAATTTTTATTTATTTTTCTGCAATTTGTTCTTGCAATTTAACATTTCAGATTTAGATATATAGTACCGGTCATACGTTTGGACACATCTACTCATTCAAGGGTTTTTCTTAATTTTTACTATTTTCTACATTGTAGAAAAATAGTGAAGTCATCAAAACTATGAAATAACACATGGAATCATGTAGTAACCAAAAAGTGTCAAACAAATCTAAATATATTTTAGATTTGAGTTTCTTCAAAGTAGCCACCCTTTGCCTTGATGACAGGTTTGCACACTCTTAGCATTCTCTCAACCAGCATCATGAGGTAGTCACCTGGAATGCATTTCAATTAACAGGTGTGGCTTGTTAACTTGTTATTGTGTGGAATTATTACTTTAAAGACATGAAGGTCAGTCAATGCGGAAAATGTCAAGAACTTTGAAAATTTCTTCAAGTGCAAAAACCATCAAGCACTATGATGAAACTGGCTCTCATGAAGACCGCCACAGGAAATGAAGACCCAGAGTTACATCTGCTGCAAAGGATAAGTTTATTAGAGTTACCAGCCTCAGAAATCAGCAATTAACTGCACCTCAGATTGCACCTCACAGAGTTCAAGTAACAGACATCTCAACATCAACTGTTCAGAGGAGACTGCATGAATCAGGCCTTCATGGTCAAATTGCTGCAAAGAAACCACTACTAAAGGACACCAATAATAAGAAGAGACTTGCTTGGGCTAAGAAACATGGGCAATGGACATTAGACCGGTGGAAAACTGTCCTTTGGTCTGATGAGTCCAGATTTGAAATTTTTGGTTCCAACAGCTGTGTCTTTATGAGACGCAGAGTAGGTGAACAGATGATCTCCGTATTTACTGGTTTGCACCGTGAAGCATGTAGGAGGAGGTGTGATGGTGACACTGTCAGTGATTTATTTAGAATTCAATGAATTCAAGGCACACTTAACCATCATGGCTATCCCAGAATTCTGCAGCGATACACCATCCCATCTGGTTTGTGCTTAGTGGGAATATAATTTGTTTTTCAACAGGACAATGACCCAACACACCGCCAGGCTGTGTGAGGGCTATTTGACCAAGAATGAGAGTGATGGAGTGCTGCATCAGATGACCTGGCCTCCACAATCACCCGATCTCAACCCAATTGAGATGGTTTGGGATGAGTTGAACTGTAGAGTGAATGAAAAACAGCCAACAAGTGCTCAGCATATGTGGGAACTCCTTCAATACGGTTGGAAAAGCATTCCAGGTGACTACCTCATGAAGCTGGTTGAGAGAATGCAAAACTGTCATCAAGGCTACATTGAAAAATCTAAAATATATTTAGTTTCTTTAACACTTTTTTGGTTACTACAAGATTCCATATGTGTTATTTCATAGTTTTGATGTCTTCACTATAATTTTACAATGTAAAAAATAGTAAAAATAAAGAAAAATCCTTGAATGAGTAGGTGTGTCCAAACTTTTGACTGGTACTGCAATTTCTCATGAAGTAGTTAAGGGATATAGTGAATTACTTTTTTCTAAGTCACTTTAGTTAAGTAAGCTATATTTTTTATTAAGGGTAACTTTAGTGAAGTTTAACTTATTCCAGTGTGAAGTAATTTGTAGCTTGGTAAACTTTATTTTCAGTGTAGTTTCCCCAACACTGGATACAATGCCGCTATATTGACCTAAAATGTTTAACTGGCACCACAGCAGAGATAAAGCAGTGATATATTTACAATTTTGACATTTGAGTTAGAATATTCATAGAACTCTGAGTGTGTAGAGATCTTACAGTGAAGAGGTTGTGAAGAGGCTGAATAGAAGTTATCGCGAAGACAAACGAGAACAAAGATGAGACAGTAGGGGAGACAGAGAGAGTTGAGTTTCCTGTGTGACAGATATAGACAGTAATGTCATGGAAATGAGACAGTGTGATGTAGTGTGTGTGTGTGTGTGTATGTGTGTGTAAGACAAGGTGACACTACTCACCATTTACGTTCTCCTTGCTCTCCCTTAGGTGACCCTTGTCTGCCTCCTCACTGAGAACAGAGAACATGACCATTAAGACAATACAGTAGGTCGCGTTCTGATTTTTTCACGTTCTACCTTTAGGCCAGATTTACTAAGCATCAGTTTTTTTCAGTAAGGGATAACTCTAAAAACAAAGGAAGAAAAAGGAAAATTTAATATTTTTCACCTTTCTGTCAATCTTAATCCTTCTCCTTACCTATTTGTTCTGTCCTGAATGTTTTATTTCCTTAACATTTTGGGGGGTGCAAACACTTATTTAATCTAGCAGTGGGCGTGAATTTACTTACTCCCTGTCATGGATTTAAAAACACTTAATTAGTGTAAGCATGGGGTAGCTAGCCGGATGGATCATCCACCACATTTCCTACATCGGTTGATCTCTTCATGAGGTGGTGAACAAGTACACACTTCATAAACAGGGTAGAGACTAGAGAGAATCAGACTGGAGCCTATGAGACTGCATTCTCCTGTTCAAAGGGCCTTATTTAAAGCCTCAGCGCTGTGTTGTAGGAGTATAGCCTGCACGTTGTAGGAGTGTTTTCATGTTGTTAGGAGTTATCAGTTACCTGTTCACTGCGCTCTGACTGGGGATGTCAGACAAGCCCTCCAAGTCTGCCAGACCCAGGCTAGACGTGCTGCTGTTCCCGTTCCTGCAAATCCAAACAGAACCAAAACTCACATCCTGTCTCTTGAAATGTGACACAATCAGTGACTTGTGAAAGGAACAACAAGGAGCTGCAGTGAAGCGAGCAATGTTGTTCATTAGCTGGTGATTAACATAGAAACAGCAGCTGCAGCTGAGCAGAGTGGCTGGGTTGGCAGAGAGAACCTGACTGGCAATTGGCCCTTCCGTGTGAAGATGGGGGATGTGGAACGATTGAGAAGTCGGGCGGAGTGGGCGACCATGTCCAGTGTCAGCAGCGGAGTTAATCGGGGATGAGGTGGTCAGGTGGAGAGGAAGGCAACAGCGACCAGGTGTTTGTTTCTGCCACAGCTGTCTGCACCGGCAGGTTAAAGCAGCGCACATTTCATCCCCACTACTGTCAAGCTGAAGCCAGCCAGCCACACAGCCCTCCTCCTAGTCTTCTGGAGCCTACAACTGTATCCATCCCACTCTTTTATCTATCACCTGGTCTCATTTCTCCTGGCTTAGAGGAATGGCAGTAATAGACTTGCTACCTCAGTCTTTTGGCTTGGCTGCGTGTCAGTATGAGACTAGCTTGTGGAACTGAGAAATGGCACTAGCTGAAGCAGGGAATGATAAAGCTAATGTTCTGTGGGTGTTTGATACGTGAAAAGCTGTGTGACATCATACCTATGCTAGCGCGGCTGCAGCCCCACTCTCTCTAACTATATTTCAGCGCAGGCTGCAGGCCCCAAGAGCTCCACACCACGCTTGTTAAGGAGTAGGGCTGAGTGCACTAGGTGAGCTCTCTGCCAGTGAGCGGAAAGCCCCCGGGCAGACAGCTATTCCACTGCAGCAGCAAAGGCCGAAGACTGGCACAGGACAGCAAAGAGTGAGCAGCAATGGGCTGATGAGAGGGCGACGGACGGCGAGGGCGGTAGTAGCGGTAGGAGTGCTAGGAGCGGTGCATGATAGGACGGAGCAGTGGTTGGTTGCTACGGTTACTGACCCCTCGCTCAGCTGGATAAAACTACTGGTCTCCTCGTGGGGGTCGTCATCAGGGGCGATCTGGGACCAGCTTTCTGAGCTGTCCTCACTGCTAGCACTCAGAGAGCGCTTGTTTCGTTCATCTACAGCGGGTACCGCAGCGGGCGCAGAGGGCACTGCCGTCTTGTCTCTCTCAAAGCTGGGGAGAGCAAACAGCAGGGTCAACCACTGTATACACTCTTAGAAAAAAATTGTCCTTAAAGTGTTCTAGCAGGCTGTACCTTTTATGGTTCTAGTTAGCCATTTTTTTCTAAGAGTGTACATACAGTGGCTTGCGAAAGTATTCACCCCCCTTGTTTGTTTCACAAGAAAAAATATTTTACATCTTCAAAGTGGTAGGCATGTTTTGTAAATAAAATGATACAACCCCCCCCCAAATCAATTTTAATTCCAGGTTTTAAGGCAACAAAATAGAAAAAATGCCAAGAAATAAGACAAAAAAACAGAACTTGAGTGTGCATAACTATTCACCCGCCCCAAAGTCAATACTTTGTTAGAGACACCTTTTGCAGCAATTACAGCTGCAAGTCTCTTGGGGTATAAGCTTGGCACATCTAGCCACTGAGATTTTTGTCCATTCTTCAAGGCAAAACTGTTCCAGCTCCTTCAAGTTGGATGGGTTCCGCTGGTGTACAGCAATCTTTAAGTCATACTACAGATTCGCAATTGGATTGAGGTCTGTGCTTTGACTAGGTCATTCCAAGACATTTAAATGTTTCCCCTTAAACCACTTGAATGTTGCTTTAGCAGTATGCTTAGGGTCATTGTCCCAGTCTCAAATCTGTGGAAGACTGAAACAGGTTTCCCTCAAGAATTTCCCTGTATTGAACGCCATCCATCATTCCTTCAATTCTGATCAGTTTCCCAGTCCCTGCCGATGAAAAACATCCCCACAGCATGATGCTGTTATTCTCGGGGGGATGGGAGGTGTTGGGTTTGCACCAGACACAGCGTTTTCCTTGATGGCCAAAAAGCTACATTTTAGTCTCATCTGACCAGAGTACCTTCTTCCATATGTTTGGGGTGTCTCCCACATGCTTTTTGGCAAACACCAAACGTGTTTGCTTATTTTTTCTTTAAGAAATGACTTTTTTCTGGCCACTTCCATAAAGCCCAACTCTGTGGAGTGTATGGCTTAAAGTGGTCCTATGGACAGACACTCCAATCTCCGCTGTGGAGCTTTGCAGCTCCTTCAGGGTTATCTTTGGTCTCTTTGTTGCTTGGTGGTGTCCCTTGCTTAGTGGTGATGCAGACTGGGGCCTTTCAGATCAGGTGTATATATACTGAGACCATGTGACACTTAGAATACACACAGGTGGACTTTATTGAACTAATTATGTGACTTCTGAAGGTAATTGGCTGCACCAGATCTTATTTAGGGGCTTCATAGCAAAGGGGGTGAAGACATTTGCACACACCACTTTTCAGAATTTTTTGAAACTAGTTCTTTTTTTCATTTCACTTCACTAATTTTGACTATTTTGGGGAAGTCCATTACATTAAATCCAAATAAAAATCCATTTAAATGGCAGGTTGTAATGCAACAAAATAGGAAAAACGCCAAGGGGGATGAATACTGTTGCAAGGCAAAGGCACTGTATGGTGTGATGGGTTTGGGAGACTGGGAGGAGCTCAACCCCTCTGATTTGAACTGGTTGATTTGGTTCCATATTTTTTTCTTGGGAAATTTTAAAATGATTGATTATAGAATGCAGTTTTTTTCATGTGTGCTGTGACTATACACATTTTACATTTGTGTTGCTCATTACATATTACGTACAACCTCCCACCACCACAACCAAGTATTGGCCTTTTTAAAATCTTTGCCCCTTTTATAGAGGGTGGATAACCCAGGTCCTTTAGTGGGTAAAGGATTTTTTGTATTTGTACCTATCCAAATTAAACATAAATAAATAATGAAATGAAAGGCTGTAGTGTTGACTGGTTTTTTAATGCAACAGAGCAACTGATGAATTTAAATCCTGATTAGATTATTGAAAGCTGCCAGATTCCCATAGTGGGTTAAGGTGTTGTTTGTCAATGTCAATGAACCTCACATTTCCAAAAGGGAAAGACTCACCTGGCGATCTGTTCAACGTCTGCCCTGGTCATCTCCCCCTGTCTGGGACAGGTACCCCGACCCCACTCACCCCTCTCTCCCGAGCTTTTGCTCGCCTCCGGCACACAGGCACTGTTGGGGCGAGTGACTCTGAACTTACAATGGCTAAACCCAAGTCGTTAAATATGTATTTTTTCTTGTGCATTTTGCTATTTTGCTATTTGCCTCATGACTCCTGCATGCTTTGTTCACTATGAACATTCTTGTTTACCCAACCGTGGGACAGACTATGCTTGTACCCACACTCGGGACTCTGACTCTCTATTGGTTACACAGACTTTTGGCCTCCCATCCTATTCTAACCCCCTCTCGCCGGCTTTGTATTCATGTCACCTGATGAAATTGCTGTATAATATGATGTTGTTGCCATCTAATGTGCATTCCAATGTCATAAATCAGCACTGCAGAGCTCTCCCTGTCCTCTGCCGTGCCTTGATTGTATTACTGCTGATGATATCTGGAAATGTGCATGTACACACTGGCCCATCTACTGTTGCTAGCCCCAATTCTGACTTGTGCTCTGATATCGGTTTCACGGATTTCTGCTCTCGTAAAAGCCTGTGTTTTCTGCACGTTAACACTAGAAGCTTATTACCTAAAATGAAAGTGTAGGTTCACAGCTCCAATTCAGGATGTGTTGGTCATTACTGAGATGTGGTTAAAAAAGAGTGTTTTGAATACTGATGTTAACCTTTCTGGTTATAACCTTTTTCGGCAAGACAGATCTTCCAAAGGTGGTGGAGTGGCAATCTTTACCAAGGAACACCTTCAGTGCTCAGTTGTCTCCACCAAGGCTGTCCCCAAACAATTTGATTTGCTGTTTTTTGTTGACTGCTGGGTGTTATCATCCTCCATCAGCGCCGGCCTGTACCCTACCTGCCGTAAACTCTCTCCTGGCCCCTTACACTAAGTCTGAATTTGTCCTGCTAGGTGACCTAAACTGGGACATGCGTAAACCACCTGATCAAGTCCTAAAACAATGGGACTCCCTAAATCTTTCTCAGATTATTACCAATCCCACAAGGTAGGACTCCAAACACCCAGAAAAGGCTACTTTTCTCGATGTTATTCTCACAAATAATCCTGATAGGTATCAGCCCCAAGGCTCGATCCTAGGCCCCACACTCTTCTCAATGTACATCAACAACATAGCTCAGGCAGTAGGAAGCTCTCTCATCCATTTATATGCAGATGATACAGTCTTATACTCAGCTGGCCCCTCCCCGGATTTTGTGTTAAACACTCTACAACAAAGCTTTCTTAGTGTCCAACAAGCTTTCTCTGCCCTGAACCTTGTTCTGAACACCTCAAAAATTGTGGTTTAGTGTGGTTTTGTGGTTTAGGTTTAGTGTGGTTTAGTGTTTAGTGTGGTTTAGTAAGAAGAATGCCCCTCTCCCCACAGGTGTGAATAGTACCTCTGAGGGTTTAGAGCTTGAAGTAGCCACCTCATACAAGTACTTGGGAGTACGGCTTACAGTACACTGTCCTTATCTCAGCACATATTCAAGTTGCAGGCTAAGGTTAAATCTCGACGTGGTTTCCTCTATCGTAATTGATCCTCTTTCACCCCATCTGCCAAACTAACCTGATTCAGATGACCATGCTAGATTACGGGGACCTAATTTATAGATTGGCAGGTAAGGGTGCTCTCGAGCGGCTAGATGTTCTTTACCATTCGGCCATCAAATTTGCCACCAATGCTCCTTATAAGTCACATCACTGCACCCTATACTCCTCTGTAAACTGGCCATCTCTGTATACCTGGCGCAAGACCCACTTGTTGATTGGTTGATGCTTATTTATAAAATCCTCTTAGGCCTCACTCCTCCTATCTGAGATACCTGATGCAACCCTCATCCTCCTCATACAACACCCGTTCTGCCAGTCACATTCTGTTAAAGGTCCCCAACGCACACACATCCCTGGGTCGCTCCTCTTTTCAGTTCGCTGCAGCTAGCGAATGGCACGAGCTGCAACATACACTCAAACTGGACAGTTTTATCTCAATCTCTTGATTCAAAGACTCCATCATGGACACTCTTACTGACAGTTGTGGCTGCTTTGCGTGATGTATTGTTGTCTCTACCTTCTTGCCCTTTGTGCTGTTTTCTGTGCCCAATAATGTTTGTACCATGTTTTGTGCTGCTACCATGTTGGGCTGCTGTCATGTTGTGTTGCTACCATGTTGTTGTCATGTTGTGTTGCTACCATGCTGTGCTGTCATGTGTTGCTGCCATGCTATGGTGTTGTCTTAGGTCTCTCTTTATGTAGTGTTGTGCTGTCTCTCTTGTCGTGATGTGTGTTTTGTCCTATATTTTTATTTCATTTATTTATATTTTTAATCCCAGCCCCCGTCCCAGAAGGAGGCCTTTTGCCTTTTGGTAGGCCGTCATTGTAAATAAGAATTTGTTCTTAACTGACTTGTCTAGTTAAATAAAGGTTAAGTAAAAAATAAAAAGATGCAGATGACTCGTTCGCTAATTGGAGTTTATTAAGTGTTACGTGAAAAACCAGCAAACCCTGCAATCCTTTAGCAGCCTAAATGTAATAATCTCTTCCATCTATGTTCCTTTTCATCTTATTTATTGCATGTGTCAATCCAATCTAGAGGTAACTGCCAAAATAATGGAAACACTTGAGTAAATGAGGGATACAAAGTATATTGAAAGCAGGTGCTTCCACACAGGTGTGGTTCCTGAGTTAATTAAGCTATTAACATCCCACCATGCTTAGGGTCATGTATAAAAATGCTTGGCAGGCCATTATTTTGGCTATGATGGCTATGCCCTCATATTTGGTATTTACTAGGATCCCCATTAGCCGCTGCAAAAGCATCAGCTACTCTTCCTGAGGTCCACAGGATGACAATTCCCCCCTCCCACAGGGCACGGGTGGTCACTGAATGGTTTGATGAGCATCGAAACTATGTAAACCATATGCCGTGGCCATCTCAGTCACCAGATCTAAACCCAAATGAACACTTATGGGTGATTCTGGAGCGATGCCTGAGTCAGCGTTTTCCAGCACAATCAACAAAGCACTAAATTATGGAATTTCCCGCGGAAGAATAGTGTCGCATCCCTCTGATAGAGTTTAGAATCTTGTAGAATCTATCCCAAGGTGCACTGAAGCTGTTCCGGAATGTGGTGGCCAAACGCCCCATTGGTCTTTCTTTCATTTTGGCAGTTACCTGTATATGATACTAAGATTCTTTTTCTGAAGTATCAACATTTACAAATGACCTCCAAAGTATTTAAACCCCATTGTCTATTTTCCTTTCTAAACACATACACTTTATATTTTATCTGCTCTGCCTATTTGTGCGACCTTGTGTTGTCACCTATGTCAACGTGGTCTGTAAATGTGGTCTGTAAATGTTTGTCGCTTAGCTGATGAGCTCAAGATTCTGGAACACCAATAAAGTGACCTGAAGTACATTGGAAGTTATCTGTAACCTCCTCTTTGTGGTGCCCAACTCTTCCAATATCAGGCCTCCCTGCAGTGTGTATACAGTGCCTTGCGAAAGTATTCGGCCCCCTTGAACTTTGTGACCTTTTGCCACATTTCAGGCTTCAAACATAAAGATATAAAACTGTATTTTTTTGTGAAGAATCAACAACAAGTGGGACACAATCATGAAGTGGAACGACATTTATTGGATATTTCAAACTTTTTTAACAAATCAAAAACTGAAAAATTGGGCGTGCAAAATTATTCAGCCCCTTTACTTTCAGTGCAGCAAACTCTCTCCAGAAGTTCAGTGAGGATCTCTGAATGATCCAATGTTGACCTAAATGACTAATGATGATAAATACAATCCACCTGTGTGTAATCAAGTCTCCGTATAAATGCACCTGCACTGTGATAGTCTCAGAGGTCCGTCAAAAGCGCAGAGAGCATCATGAAGAACAAGGAACACACCAGGCAGGTCCGAGATACTGTTGTGAAGAAGTTTAAAGCCGGATTTGGATACAAAAATATTTCCCAAGCTTTAAACATCCCAAGGAGCACTGTGCAAGCAATAATATTGAAATGGAAGGAGTATCAGACCACTGCAAATCTACCAAGACCTGGCCGTCCCTCTAAACTTTCAGCTCATACAAGGAGAAGACTGATCAGAGATGCAGCCAAGAGGCCCATGATCACTCTGGATGAACTGCAGAGATCTACAGCTGAGGTGGGAGACTCTGTCCATAGGACAACAATCAGTCGTATATTGCACAAATCTGGCCTTTATGGAAGAGTGGCAAGAAGAAAGCCATTTCTTAAAGATATCCATAAAAAGTGTCGTTTAAAGTTTGCCACAAGCCACCTGGGAGACACACCAAACATGTGGAAGAAGGTGCTCTGGTCAGATGAAACCAAAATTGAACTTTTTGGCAACAATGCAAAACGTTATGTTTGGCGTAAAAGCAACACAGCTGAACACACCATCCCCACTGTCAAACATGGTGGTGGCAGCATCATGGTTTGGGCCTGCTTTTCTTCAGCAGGGACAGGGAAGATGGTTAAAATTGATGGGAAGATGGATGGAGCCAAATACAGGACCATTCTGGAAGAAAACCTGTTGGAGTCTGCAAAAGACCTGAGACTGGGACGGAGATTTGTCTTCCAACAAGACAATGATCCAAAACATAAAGCAAAATCTACAATGGAATGGTTCAAAAATAAACATATCCAGGTGTTAGAATGGCCAAGTCAAAGTCCAGACCTGAATCCAATCGAGAATCTGTGGAAAGAACTGAAAACTGCTGTTCACAAATGCTCTCCATCCAACCTCACTGAGCTCGAGCTGTTTTGCAAGGAGAAATGGGAAAACATTTCAGTCTCTCGATGTGCAAAACTGATAGAGACATACCCCAAGCGACTTACAGCTGTAATCGCAGCAAAAGGTGGCGCTACAAAGTATTAACTTAAGGGGGCTGAATAATTTTGAAAACAGTTTGAAATATCCAATAAATGTCGTTCCACTTCATGATTGTGTCCCACTTGTTGTTGATTCTTCACAAAAAAATACAGTTTTATATCTTTATGTTTGAAGCCTGAAATGTGGCAAAAGGTCGCAAAGTTCAAGGGGGCCGAATACTTTCGCAAGGCACTGTATATCCATGTTTCACTGCTCCCCTAAAGGCCACTCTCACTTTACCAAGGTCTGTGTGAATCTTCTCACCTTACTGAGTCCTTGACCTCTGAGTGAAATGTCAGACCCAAATTACAGGACAATATTATGACACTGTTGCATGTAGTCTGTGTCTCTTATATGCATAATATACTGTATGTGTGACATACACTCGTCTCCACATGTATTTGGAAAGGGAATTCTTTATTTTTTATTTGAGATCCAATGTTTCCTTTGAGGCGACAGTACAGAATGTCACCTTTTACAGTGCCCTCCATTATTATTGGGACAGAGAAGCATTTTGACTTATTTTGGATCTACACTCCAAAAGTGGGGATTTGAAATCAAACCATGACTATGAGGTTAATGTTCAGACCGTCAGCTTTAATTTGAGGGTATTTCCACTCATATCTGGTGAACCGTTTAGAAGGATAGACCTGAAAATAGCTGTGCAGTAACACTCCCCATCACACCTGGTAGAGCTTGAGAGGATCTGCAGAGAAGAATGGGAGGAACTCACCCAAATACAGGTGTGCCAAGCTTATAGCGTTATTCCCCAAAATACTTGAGGCTGTAATAGCTGCCAAACGTGCTTCAATAAAGTACTGAGTAAATGGTCTGAATACCTATGTAAATGTGATATCCGTTTGTTATGTTTTATAAATTTGCCAAAAAAAATCTAAAAAACAGGTTTGATTTGTCATTGTGTATTATTGTGTCTAGATTGATGAGAAGAAATAACAATTTAATACATTTTTTAATAATGCTGTAACATAACAACGTGGTAATAGTCAAGGGGTCTGAAAACTTTCAGAATGCACCGTATGTGTGTATTGGTTCCATATTCATAGCACACAATGACTACATCAAGTTTGTGACTCTACACATTTGTTGGATACATTTACTGTTTCTTTTGGTTGCGTTTCAGATTTGTTTTTGTTCCCAATAGAAATGAATGGTAAATAATGTATTGTGTCATTTTGGAGCGGTGGACTAGTAACCGAAAGGTCACCAGATGTGGCCAGATGTGCAACTGCGACCCAAACTGGCCATTGTTTTATTCGAAAAAATATGGCCCTTTATAATGTCCACTTAACGTTATGTCCATAGGATGCTGTATCTAGAAATCATATTTTTCCAGCTTTTGCTTCCCTTCTTGTATATGTGCATAATATAATGTGACCTTAGTCAAAAAGTATTTAATAACTCCAAAAAGGTATAGCTGTAGGTTGTTGTAACATTTAAGCTTAAAACATGTTTTTCATTTTTTTGCACAGCATGGATCATCGGTGTGGTTGAATGCAGCATTGCTGTGTGGTGCACTCAAATGTATTGTAGTTGAGTGGCCAGCCGAGGCTACTGCTCAAATGTATTGTAGTTGAGTGGCCAGCCGAGGCTACTGCTCAAATGTATTGTAGTTGAGTGGCCAGCCGAGGCTACTGCTCAAATGTATTGTAGTTGAGTGGCCAGCCGAGGCTACTGCTCAAATGTATTGTAGTTGAGTGGCCAGCCGAGGCTACTGCTCAAATGTTGCTGCAATAGGCCTACACGTTTCTCCTTTGCATTGTGCTTTGTTGCAGGTTTCGTTTTTTGGTTATTCATTGTCAAGCTTAACCGAAGCCAGACAGCCTCATTTGACACGTTCCCTCTGCTGCACGCTGTAAGCGGGACATACGAAAGCAATGAGTGAAGTTGAATTCACTGATCCCAGCGCATCAGGCAGTAATTTCATAAAGTAGATTACTCAACTGTTGACTAATTCATACTAGCTTGTGTGTCCTATTCGGCCCACGGGCCTTGTGTTTGACACGTGTGCTAGCCCATTAGCCAAGTTATAACTGGCTTGTGATCATTGTCCTTGCGAGTTTGATTATATTGACATTTCCAGCTTTAGTTACAGCCGTCCGTTTTTGGGTCATTGAAACTGAAACAGTGCATCCTAGATGGGTGGAGGCAGCAGACCATGTATGAGGCAAGCTGTGATTTACAACCTGATACAAATATTTTTTGGACTACCAAGAAATGGTAGTTGGTTTTGAAGAATAAACTGGGAATTTGATTTTTTTTAAACTGATATTATGATCATCGGTTTCATATCTGCAAAGTAATTCAAACGCTGTCAGTTCCACTATAAATGAGTCAAAAGTGTAGTCCCATATTCCTTGCACGCAATGACTAAATCAATCTTGTGACTTTACAAACTCATTGGATGCATTTACAGTTTGTTTTGGTTGTGTTTTGGGTTATGTTTTGCCAGTACCTGAATGATGACAGCAGTACTTTTCTTTCTAATTAAGTAGATAAGATGTTTCATCATGAATAATGATTAGGGAGATGCCGGGTTAAGAGGCAACAACAAAACATGCTAACCTCTCACCATTACCAATAACTGGTAACTCTGTCACCTTCTCATCCATCATTATTCACGATTCAGTCATGATTATCCATTATCATGGTAGCATCCACATGAATGTAGAAGTGTTCAGAAACATCTTCTATTCTTACTTACAATAAAAGTGACTCCAAAATGGCACAAAATATTATTCACCATTCAGTTCCTATTGGGCAAAACATAACGGGCAATTCCATGGTAACAGAAAAACCCAAAACTATTATTGCAAAGTTAAACAAACCACACAACTCTATGCACAAGGATGACTTTCAACAATTTCCACAGAAAATGTAAAAAATAAAAACATTTACTTGAAGAACAGAATGACAGCACAAACCATTGCTTTTTGTTTGAAATGCATTTTAAAAGAAAGAAATCGGAGCATCATGCTGTTAGCTTGGAATTGTCCAAATCCAGAACACAACGAAAACAAACGGCAAATGCATCTAACATGTTTGTAGTCACAAGCTTCATGTAGTCATTGTCTGCAAGGAATACGGGACCAAATACCAATATTTGGATTACCTAAATACAAGTGAATGTGTCCAAATACTTGTGAATTCTTCAAATGGGGGACTAGATATTAGAGGTCGACCGATTATGATTTTTCACCGCCGATAACGATTATTGGAGGACCAAAAAAGCCGATACCGATTAATTGGCCGATTTTTAAAATGTATTTGTAATAATGACAATTACAACAATACTGAATGAACACTTATTTTAACTTAATATAATACATCAATAAAATCAATTTAGCCTCAAATAAATAATGAAACATGTTCAATTTGGTTTAAATAATGCAAAAACAAAGTGTTGGAGAAGAAAGTAAAAGTGCAATATGTGCCATGTAAAAAAGCTAACATTTAAGTTCCTTGCTCAGAACATGAGAACATATGAAAACTGGTGGTTCCTTTTAACATGAGTCTTCAATATTCCCAGGTAAGAAGTTTTAGGTTGTAGTTATTATAGGAATTATAGGACAATTTCTCTCTATACGATTTGTATTTCATATACCTTTGACTATTGGATGTTCTTATAGGCACTTTAGTATTGCCAGTGTAGCTTCCGTACCTCTCCTCGCTCCTACCTGGGCTTGAACCAGGATCACAACGACAGCTACCCTCGAAGCAGCGTTACCCATGCAGAGCAAGGGGAACAACTACACCAAGTCTCAGAGCGAGTGACGTTTGAAACGCTATTAGCGCACACCCCGCTAACTAGCCATTTCACATCACATCGTTACACCAGCCTAATCTCGGGAGTTGATAGGCTTGAAGTCACAAACAACAGAGCTGCTGGCAAAACGCACAAAAGTGCTTTTTGAATGAATGCTTTTGAGCCTGCTGGTGCCTACCATTGCTCAGTCAGACTGCTCTATCAAATCATAGACTTAATTATAACATACTAACACACAGAAATACGAGCCTTAGGTCATCAATATGGTCGAATCCGGAAACTATCATTTCGAAAACAAAATGTTTATTCTTTCAGTGAAATACGGAACCATTACGTATTTTATCTAACGGGTGGTATCCATAAGTCTAAATATTCCTGTTACATTGCACAACCTTCAATGTTATGTCATAATTACGTAAAATTCTGGCAAATTAGTTCGCAATGAGCCAGGCGGCCCAAACTGTTGCATATACCCTGACTCTGCGTGCAATATTGCCTGCTAACCTGGATTTCTTTTATCTAAATATGCAGGTTTAAAAATATAGACTTCTGTGTAGTGATTTTAAGAAAGGCATTGGTGTTTATGGTTAGGTACACGTTGTAGCAACGACAGTCCTTTTCCGCGAATGTGCACTGCATCGATTATATGCAAAGCAGGACACGCTAGATAAACTAGTAATATCATCAACCATGTGTAGTTACTAGTGATTATGATTGATTAAGTTTAATGCTAGCTAGCAACTTACCTTGGTTTCTAAATGGAAACGCGTAACAGGCGGGCTCCTCGTGAGGCAGGTAGTTAGAGCGTTGGACTAGTTAACCGTAATGTTGCAAGATTGAATCCCTGAACTGACAAGGTAAAAATCTGTCGTTCTGCCCCTGAACAAGAAAGTTAACCCACTGTTCCTAGGCCGTCATTGAAAATAAGAATGTGTTCTTAAACTGACTTGCCTAGTTAAATAAAGGTTACATAAAGGTGTAAAAAAAAAAAAACTAACAATAATAATCGGCGTCCAAAATGACCAATTTCCGATTGTTATGAAAACTTGAAATCGGCCCTAATTAATCGGCCCTAATTAGTCCCTTTGGGACTCCCAATCACGGCCGGTTGTAATACAGCCTGGATTCGAAACCAGGGTGTCTGTAGTGACGCCTCTAGCAGTGAGATGCGGTGCCTTAGACTGCTGCGCCCCTCGGGAGCATTTGGGGGAGTGTATATATATGTGTGTGTGTTTGGGTTTGTATGAGTGTTTATGAGTATCTGCAGTATGTCGTGACTAGAGGCATGTCTATGCCACCTTGAAGATCAAGGTTAGCTTTAGATAAAAGCTGTAGCCTCCAACACAGAAACATGACTCATAACCTGGCTGCGGGTGTGTATAACCCCAGAGACTTTCACAATAGACTACGTTCTCTCTGTGAATGCAGTAGAAGCCATTATGTGGCTGGGTCTCTGATACCCAACACTATAAAGTGTTTAACAACTCATGGATGGTTATTGATTTATAAACACATTAGGTCACAATTCAAGGTGTTTTGGAAAAAAAATTCCAAGGAGGACTATGGAAAGATACTACCATCTCTCTCTGTTTGAGGGTGCGATAGACTCACAGGGGAATCGCTCACTGAGAGAGAGCTTACCTGCTGTGGCTCACTGAGGCCCTCTCAGCGCGCCACTGGGCTGTCCCCTCAGGGGGCGCTGGGTCCCAGGGGTGATGCCAGGCCCTTTCCACCGGGTTCCCAGACTCTGGATCGTCCCTCTGATCTGTCTCGATGTGGATCACCGGTACAGGGACCTCCCTGGGGCCCCTGATGGGGGGACCCGCTGCTGTACATGTGCTGTCTCCGCCCCCTCCAGGTTGCTCCTGGCTGGCTCTGCTCCGGGTGCAGCCAGGGCGGGACTGTTTGAAGCCTCTCCTCCTCTCCCCCACGGGCATGTGTTGTTGTCGCCCCACCACGCCCCCTCCTCCGGCTCCATCCCCATCCTGCAGGACAGACTTCCCGGTTTCCACGATGTCTGCGGCCAGGCGGTTGGCATACTGCAGCATGTGGGTCTGGGACTCTGCATCCACCAGGTCAATGCTGTCCTCCGGGTCCGCAATGATCTTGTTCTTCCGCATCAGGGACTCAATGGAGCTGGACCAGGTCTCATGGATCAGCATGTCGGTGATCTGATCAGTCTGGCCCCTCTGGTACAGACATGAATCAGACTTGCAGAGGCCCGTGGCAGACACCTGCACCGAGTTGGTGGGGTAGATGTTGAGTGTGTCCCCGTGCACATTGCGGACGAAGCCATCAAAGGAGTTGGCCTTGATGGGCGAGTTGACGGTCAGCCTGGAGTCTGAGAAACGTCTGTCCGGCACGGAGGACTGACGGATACAGAAGAGAGTTCTGGGAGATGGAGGCAATAGGCTGTTGCTCCACTCTTTAGTTCTTCCCATACTGTAGTCTTTGCTCTCCATGTCCATGTCTTTGAGCATGAACCTGTAGAACTCCTCCGTGATGCTCTCCGTACTGGACTGCTTGGACAGACAGGAGGTGGCCCTCACATTGAGGTGGCCGTTCTTCTTGGTGGCTGCCTGCTGCACGGCTGCCGCCAGGATGCTGCTGGCGTTCTGCCCAGCATAGTAGTCCAGGAGCAGGTCAAAACCCCGGCCCTCCATCTCCATCTGGTTCACCATGAAGCGGGAGAACTCGTCCGTAATACTCTCGCAGCTGGACTGCTTGGAGATGGAGCCTCCCCTGCTCAGGTTCTGGCCCAGCCGGCTGCCAGGGCCCAGGGTGTTGGGGGTACCCGGGGGACCTGCGTCCTCCTCTGGGATGCTTTCGTAGCTGGCGGCCTTGCCCCGGCTCCACCGCTCGCACTGCAGCCGGCTGCGGGTCTGCTGGCCGGGCTTGGAGGTGTCAACTACGTTGAGCTCGGGGCAGTTCATTATGCGGGCGGTGACCTCTGAGGCAAAGAGTGCGAATGGGTCAAGAGTCTGGGGCATGTCGTCTAGGTTGACGGTCTCATCCACCACGCGGTTGACCAGGCACTCCATCAACTCGGGCTGCTCTTCCGTCTTCCTCTTGATCTCACTGAGGCGTGGCGGCCGGTGCTTTTTGGATGCCACACCGCCGTTCTGGCCCTCCTTTCTGCGGAGGGCCGTGCAACAGGAGGGCAGCAGGTAGCCCCCCTCGGGGTAGTAGCCGGCTGCGCCCTTCAGGGCACAGAACCACGGCTGCTTCCCGCTGGAATTCTCCAGGCAGATGGCGGCCAGCTCAGTGGCCATGGAGACCACGGTGGTGGCCAGGTCATCAGCGAAATAGTTGACAGGGGTAGTTCTGGACTCTGAGTCCATCTTTAGGCAGACCAAGGCCCCTGTGGAGGAGCTAAAAGAGGACTGAGGGGTCAGAGACGACTGTCTGCTGTCCGTACTGGCTCTCCATCTTTTCTCTGTGCCCAGGGATGAAGAGACCTGGTGTGCTAAGCTCTCTGTAAAAGGCTCTCTGATGTTTCCTCTGGCCTGCTGGCCCTGGAGGTCATAGCAGTCCTTAGTAGAGGACGAGACTTTAGTCTGAGCTTGTCCGAGCTGCTGCTGCTCTCTGAAATGTGGCGAGCTGTGAGACCCATAAGGTTCACTCTCCCTCTCGAGTCCATATTTGTCCTCCCTTATCGCGGAGTAGATGGGCATCTTCTCTGCCCAGTGGGCTTCATAATTATCGGGCTGGCTGGAGCCATCGAAGCGCTGTAATTTACTTAATGGTTCCTTGGTGGTGGCGACTGCCTCGTAGTCCCTGGAGCCGACATCACCCTCTTGTCTGTCAAACGACCCTATATCACATTTGGAAATGTCACCGATCCGCTTTGAAGTGAGACAAAGGACATCGAAGAGCACATTGCTCACGCTCTCCTGCAGAAAGCCCTGGATATTAGGGACGTCTTTGCCCGGGCCTTCTAGTTCTCTTTTCTTTTTCGCTTTCTCAAACGCGTGCTTGAAGAGGCCATTGGCCACCTCGCTGATGAAATCGTCCACCTCAGTCTCATCCATCTTGTCCAGATAGGACTTTTTGGGAGACGTGATGCCATCCACGATCCTGTTGTGGGTGGACTCCAGTAGGTGGGCCACACTCTTGTAGTCCTGGGGCTGAGCCAGCACCCCTGCTGCCTCCTTGTGAAGAACTTCAGCGATGCTGGTGCGGAAGGCCTCGATGCTGGTTCCCTCGGCAATGCTGCAGTGAAGAGTGATTGCCGTGGAGGCCTGCGCTGCAGATAGGAGTCCGACAGAGGCAGCTGAGTAGACCTCAGTGGTGGAGTCGTCTTCTGACTCGCAGCCCCCCTCCTCTGCCTCTTTAGCTAGCTCCACCACGGCCACTGCCCCCGCCACCTGGGCCATACCGCACATGGCTGAGGAGAAGGAGTAGTCAGTGCCCTCAGGGTCTCTCTGTCCCTCTCTCTCCATGTCCTCCTCTGTTGGCTCCATCGCTAGCTGCTCTGCTACCTGTGGGCTGGAGATGGTGCCGATGACGCTGGCAGCACATGCCAGGGCCTGCTGCAGGGGTTTGTTGTGGTGTCGTCCACTGGTAGTGGTGGTAGGGTGGAAGCTATGGGCCTCTGGTCCTTGTTCCGCCGTTACCTGTCTGGCAGCACCACCAACACCATACTCCACAGCCACGTGAGAGGCCTGAGTACCCAGCCACTCCGGCAGGCCCTCGCAATTATCTGGGCTCTGCACTATGACGATCTTTGGCAGCTCGAAGGAGCAGGCACGTGCCCGAGAGGGCTCCTCGACTCCTGTTCTGGTGAGGACGGCAGGGGGGCGGTGGCTGCCAGGGGACATGCTCACAGCAGCCTCGGTGGTGAAGGACGGTTCGTCCTGAGACAGGCGGATGAAGGCGTCCTGCAGTACAGACTCAGCCAGGTTGGTGGCGTAGTGGCCGGCTGACTCCTTATTGTGGTGACCACTAGCTCTCGCCGGTGCCCTTCCTCCTTGTTTCTTGGTGGCTGGGGGGGCGCAAATGGTCACCTCAGAGTCCTCGCTGTCCTGCCACTGGTTCTGGCCCAGGCGTCCCCTCTGACACACAGGTCTATCGTTGTGTGCTGCGTCTGCCAACCCCACTGCCACATCACTGCACTCTGGCTCATGGGGGGAGAGAGAGAGAGAGAGAGAGGCATGTCCAGACCTGTTAGAGAATAGTTCCATCAAACTCCCAATGTGCCACAACAACAGCAATGACAACCCAGCTCTGGTTTAACCAAGCTAGCAATAACACCAGACTTTCACTGAGCAGCGTTTACCCACTCAAACCTGACTATAGCTACCAACCAAACCCTAGCTGGTCCCAGGTAAGTGTGTGCTGTCTTACCAATGACCATAAGAGTTGGCTACACAGGCAATAATACAACACAGACAGATCTGGGAAAAGGCTAACTTACCCCCATGCAAAGTAAAAAAGAGCAACCTATTAGATTATAAATATTACTGGTACATTGACTCAAAGGAGAGGCTAACCTTCACACAGTGTTGGTTCTAATTTCATACAGGCAGGGCTGAGAACAATACAGATACAAAATACTATAAACATAAATGTATTAAATAAATAATTTTGTAATGTATTTAAATAAAATACATATTATGTATTTCCTATTTTAAAATACCAAAATACATTTGCACGTGCCGGCCCCGAACAGAAACAAAATTCTCAGTATCAGTTACAAAAATGTTTTTCCTTGAAGTGACTGTAATGTGTTGTTTAACTACCTTAGTTGAGCAAGTCACTCTGGATAAGTGTGTCTGCTAAATGACCAAACAATTAAATGTATACAGTATGTGAAAATGAACATAACAAAATGAGCTGCAAAGCACTCTGGGTTTTGTTTCGGGTGGAGCTCATGAATAATACGCATTATGCTTTGCAATTGTTCATTTTCACATTTACAGTGCCTTGCGAAAGTACTTGAACTTTGCGACCTTTTGCCACATTTCAGGCTTCAAACATAAAGATGTAAAACTGTATTTTTTTGTGAAGAATCAACAACAAGTGGTACACAATCGTGAAGTGGAACGACATTTATTGGATATTTCAAACTTTTTTTAACAAATCAAAAACTGAAAAATTAGGCATGCAAAATTATTCAGCCCCTTTACTTTCAGTGCAGCAAACTCTCTCCAGAAGTTCAGTGAGGATCTCTGAATGATCCAATGTTGACCTAAATGACTAATGATGATAAATACAATCCACCTGTGTGGAATCAAGTCTCCGTATAAATGCACCTGCACTGTGATAGTCTCAGAGGTCCGTTAAAAGCGCAGAGAGCATCATGAAGAACAAGGAACACACCAGGCAGGTCCGAGATACTGTTGTGAAGAAGTTTAAAGCCGGATTTGGATACATAAATATTTCCCAAGCTTTAAACATCCCAAGGAGCACTGTGCAAGCGATAATATTGAAATGGAAGGAGTATCAGACCACTGCAAATCTACCAAGACCTGGCCGTCCCTCTAAACTTTCAGCTCATACAAGGAGAAGACTGATCAGAGATGCAGCCAAGAGGCCCATGATCACTCTGGATGAACTGCAGAGATCTACAGCTGAGGTGGGAGACTCTGTCCATAAGACAACAATCAGTCGTATATTGCACAAATCTGGCCTTTATGGAAGAGTGGCAAGAAGAAAGCCATTTCTTAAAGATATCCATAAAAAGTGTTGTTTAAAGTTTGCCACAAGCCACCTGGGAGACACACCAAACATGTGGAAGAAGGTGCTCTGGTCAGATGAAACCAAAATTGAACTTTTTGGCAACAATGCAAAACGTTATGTTTGGCGTAAAAGCAACACAGCTGAACATACCATCCCCACTGTCAAACATGGTGGTGGCAGCATCATGGTTTGGGCCTGCTTTTCTTCAGCAGGGACAGGGAAGATGGTTAAAATTGATGGGAAGATGGATGGAGCCAAATACAGGACCATTCTGGAAGAAAACCTGATGGAGTCTGCAAAAGACCTGAGACTGGGACGGAGAGTTGTCTTCCAACAAGACAATGATCCAAAACATATAGCAAAATCTACAATGGAATGGTTCAAAAATAAACATATCCAGGTGTTAGAATGGCCAAGTCAAAGTCCAGACCTGAATCCAATCGAGAATCTGTGGAAAGAACTGAAAACTGCTGTTCACAAATGCTCTCCATCCAACCTCACTGAGCTCGAGCTGTTTTGCAAGGAGGAATGGGAAAAAATGTCAGTCTCTCGATGTGCAAAACTGATAGAGACATACCCCAAGCGACTTACAGCTGTAATCGCAGCAAAAGGTGGCGCTACAAAGTATTAACTTAAGGGGGCTGAATAATTTTGCACGCCCAATTTTTCAGTTTTTGATTTGTTAAAAAAGTTTGAAATATCCAATAAATGTCGTTCCACTTCATGATTGTGTCCCACTTGTTGTTGATTCTTCACAAAAAAATACAGCTTTATATCTTTATGTTTGAAGCCTGAAATGTGGCAAAAGGTCTCAAAGTTCAAGGGGGCCGAATACTTTCGCAAGGCACTGTATATTTAGTTCATTTAGCAGATGCATTTATCACACCATAGTGCCATCAGACTTCTGATACCAATGCAATGCAAGGGGGCCACAAAATGTGAACCACTATAAATTACAGTATTTAGATACATTGGAGTGTAGTTCATCCCAATGTAATTAAAATGACAAAATACACAGAAGTAATTAAAATACGTATTTCAAATACATGTAACATCAAATACTGTCCATCTCTGCATACAGGAGATTAATTATAGATAAGGGGAGACTGCAGAAAAGCACGGCCAAGCTCAGGGCCATATACTGTATATTAATCTCAATCATGCAAGGGATACACGCACTAAGGAGCTACGAAGCCAGCCACAGAGAAGTGTTTCTACAGATGAAGATTGACAGGCACGAGAGAACAAGAGAAAAACAGCACAAGCGGCTGGGCGCCTGTCGTTCCCTTTTGAAACGAGACGATGGACATCTTCAGTGGTAAGAATAGCTTTCAAGGAACATGTAGGCTATTCGTGATTTCCATACTGAAGACTCTATAATAAACACTACATCAATAACAACTTAGATCCTTATTGAGGTTGTTATCAGCACCTATACACTGACCTGTTTTGAGAGTAGGCTACTGAATAATGTATTACCTTACAGAAATGGCAGATTTTTCCTCCCAAAATGAGTGCTTCAAGTTAGTAGATTTGTAAATAATAAATGATTTATCCTATTTAGCATCCACTTTTGTCGAAAGTGACCTAGAACAGTGACTGAGATCGACATTTTCATATTGGTGCCCCAAGCAAGGATCAAACTCACAAACCTGCCGTTGCTATCCTCATGCTATTCAAACTTAGCCACATAGGATTACATTACTCTACTTTCATATTCACCACATATGTCAGTAAAATATATTGAACTCAAAATATAGTACAAGGGTATTCAAAAGGATGAGAGAAAATCACCATTTCGTAAGCCGTCATCCTCGCTGTCATCCCCCAGGTGTTCTGAGGCAGTGAGGAAGTCCTCCTCTATGGATGAGAAGGAGCGGTTGGTGTCGTCATCCATCCTCTGCCCTGCCATCATCCGCCCCTGAGACCCCTGCCTCTCCTGACCCCACTGTAGCCCGATCAGGAACTTGTTGATCTCATAGATGATGCTGGTGGGCCGCCGGCCCCCAGGACACTGGACCAAGCACACATCTGTACCCCTCTGGCCCTGGAGGCAATACACACATACATACACACACGCACGCACACAGGTACAAACACACACACACACACGCAGGCACACAGGTACAAACACACACACACAGGTACAAACACACAGGTACAAACATAAACACACACACACACAGAGGAAGGAAGGAAGGAAGGAAAGAATTCAATAATTGATAAGTTCTATCTTGTCTGCTCGTGTAATACTCAGAGCTGACGAGTCAGTCAATGGGTGGATGGAGGGATCTCAACAAACCATAAAATGAGAAGGAAGAAGACGTGTTTGTGTGTGTGTGTGTGTGCTCACCTGTGTGTGGGTGGGGTACTGGTGAGGGTGAGAGGGGTCCGGAGTCTCCAAACCACCGAGCAGCAGGATCTCGTTCACCTTGGGCTGTCGCATGCTCAGAGAGCCAACCAGCTTGGGCAGGTCTGGAGAGATGGAGGCGAGTTTCTAGGGGAAAGAGAGACGTCGCCCACAGTCACTGTGATAGTCACACAGGCAGTCATCACCAGCACACACCTGCTAATTACCTAAACAAATCAACCCCTCTCACCCAGGCTAATTATCCTGAATCCATGGCAACAGAGCCAGTGTTTACGATGGTTAAGAAAGACTGGGGGAACAGGAGGAGATGAAATGATAGGAAAGAGACGAGAGGATGAGAGAGGGAGCAGAGGAGTTAATGGGTCGGGGGAGGAGAGGGGAGGAGGGAGGAGAGCATGGGTAGGTAGGAGGAGAGGATATGAGAGGAGAGCATGGGTAGGAGGGAAGAGAGCATGGGTAGGGAGGAAGGAGAGGATATGAGAGGAGAGCATGGTTAGGAGGGAGGAGAGCATGGGTAGGGGGGAGGAGAGGATATGAGAGGAGAGCATGGGTAGGAGGGAGGAGAGCATGGGTAGGGGGGAGGAGAGGATATGAGAGGAGACCATGGGTAGGAGGGAGGAGAGCATGGGTAGGGGGGAGGAGATCATGGGTAGGCCGGAGGAGATCAATGGTAGGGGGGAGGAGATCATGGGTAGGGGGGGAGTTCATGGGTAGGGGGAGGAGTTAATGGGTAGGGGGAGGAGTTAATGGGTACGGGAGGAGTTAATGGTAGTGGGAGGGGTTAATGGGTAGGGGAGGAGTTAATGGGTAGGGGGAGGTGTTAATGGGTAGGGGAAGGAGAGAGATGGAGAGAAGCCAGCACACCTTGATGCAGCTGTCGTTGTGACGATCCACCTTCTGCTGGTCCAGATTCACAAAGCACATCTGAAATGAGAGGGAAAAAGCTTCAGAACATTGGTTTTACCCAGATAAAAGCATGATTATTAGTCTGACAGAGGACGCAAACATGCTGTGTTAGCCCTCACTTGCCATTTACAAGCCTCTAGCAGGAGGTGATTTTGGAGGTATGGCAACGTAAGACTAAGCAGGACACAACAGGGCTAATTGGCACCCACTCAGTCAGTCAGTCCCCAGGGAGCGAGCGACAGTCCCTACATACAGAATTTCACCGAATAGGTCCCAAATTACACTCTATTCCCTATATAGTGCATTGCTTTTGACCAGAGTCCCTATTTGCCCTGGTCAAAGAAGTGCACTTTACAGGGAATGAGGTGCTATTTTGGAGAATAATCTCACTGATTGCTTTCCCATTGTTTACTCAGGGGTGAGTTTTCCAAAACAATCGTAGATGTATTGGTATGTTATTTCACTTGCCAACCCAGACTATTGAACAGCAAAGTGCTACGAATGTTGTTCCTTCATGCATAGAACATTCGCCGTCCCATCAAACATCGATTTTCATAAGTGTTACTCTGTCACGGCAGTGTGGCTGGATTGTGGATAGAAATGATGTAAAACTTCAGCTACAAATGCTTTGGGAAAGTATTAATCAATGGTTGAGTTAATTAGAAAAGGGGCGTGAGGCATAGCCCTCAATTACCAATAAACAGCCCCTCCCCCAGCTGTAACACACAGGCACACACTCCATAACCACTTCTTCTTCTTATCTAGCCATCGTTCTCTACAGCTCTCTCTCTATTCATCCCAGATGAATTGATATACCAGGTTCATCTCTCCAAAACCAATATATAACCAAAAGAGAATCAGAAGGAGAAATACAAACAGATGCAGCAATTGAAACTGGAACGAATGGCCCAATCAGTTTAGAGATACAACAGTTCTATCTGCCAATCAGGCTAAATCTGGAAGTTTGCTACTCTGTGACATCATGGATGTTAGTCTCTGTTACGAGTGTATTTGATTGACATTTTCCTCTTTTACAAATTAGTCTTGCACCCCATTTTATTCCACATACTTTCTGCCTATTTCATTGGTATGTTATCAACAGCAACCTACAGGGTGAAACACTGAGCTAATCATCCCAAAGCTGAAAAGGGGACAGAATTGAACGGGGGAAACAGAACGGGGAAAGCAGCTGGAGTGGTGCTCTTTATCGGTAGAGTTAAAATGTCCACCGGAGTGAAACAACACCACATAGCAATTTCACCCCTGTTTACATGATCAGCATCACACTCAGCCTTTCCCCTACATTTTCTTTCACGAAAGCCCACCCTGGTACTTGTACAACCCATTTAGAAGCTGTCTTATTATAATGGCGGTTCTATCAAGCCCGTGCGAGCTGAGGTGTTGTGAAGGTTATCAAATGATTGGGTTTATTGTGTCTTGCATGCAGGTCAAAGCAATCGCAGAGAAAAATAAGCAGATGACTGTTGGAGAATGAGAGGGGGCGAAACGGGAGAAAAAAAGAAGAGGGAGGGAAGAGGAAGGAGGTAGAGAGAGGAGTTGAAAAAAAAAAGGAGATATGGTGCCCTTCCCAAGGACAAAATCATTTAACCAAATCACCATTAGGTGGGAGTGGCAATCGCCTGCAGTCCCAAAAATGGGTTTCGGGGTAAACGCTGTATGTGCCATCTAGCTATCTCTGTCAGTGAGACAGAGACCACAGATGTGAATGAGGCTCCACTAATTCTTCAGAGCAGACAGACCAGTTTAATCTATGCCTAACTAATTGACGCACAGAGATTACAAATCAAAATAGATGCTAGAAAATAGAGGGGTTCTGATTGGTTGCACACCCGAGTGCGTGTGATGTGCGCGTGTATGTATGATAAATAGGACCGGGACAATAACAGTGTTTCGCAATATTTTTTCCTTGGCAAAAATGAAAACACGAAGCAGGCCACAATCTTTGGTCCGTTAAAAACCTGCTGTATGTAAAATAGTATGCTATAGCTTGGAAAATAAATACATGTGACTCTGGATGACAACATAATATTTGTTCCCAACATTAGGGCTGTTTTCCTAAAGAAGTTAAATCTGCTTCTTGTTTAGTTTCCTTGCCACGATACTAACGAATATCGTGATACTGTTATCCTCGACTAACCTGTACTCCTGCACATTGACTCCGTACCGATAACCCTGTATATAGCCTCATTATTATTTTAGTTTATTTAGTCAATATTTTCTTAACTGAATTGTTGGTTAAATGACTTGTAAGTAAGCATTTCATGGTAAGGTCTCCATCTGTTGTATTCGGCGCATGTGACAAATACGATTTTATTTGATCCCGGACCCAATGATAAATTCTGCGATTTTGGCTCAATTTATCTATGTGCCCATTTCCTCGTGTTGTGCCCCTGCTGAGGTGGCGTCCTTTGGATGGGTGCCTGGCGGCTGGAGGACAGCGCTGGGTGTGACCCAGGGTCTCGCGGTTCACCGGGCACCCAACAAGCGGGCAAATCTACAGCTGTGCTCCAGCCTCCAGGTCAACCCAGCCAAGCGACCAATCACAACCTCAGGGTGATTCTACTCTAAATACCATAACCAATCAGGGACAGCTGGATGACTCAAACATGAAACTAATCAAGAGGTTTTTGCAGCGAGTAGCCACGAGGAAAACAGTGGTGGACAGTTGTGAATTTGGAGAAAAACAAATAAAATAAAAAACAAACTCTCTCCTCTCTCAGTTAACATGCTGGTGAGATGGGTCATATTCATTAGAAAACACTGTAGCAAAACATTTAGCAACAGACATTTTTTAGGTAGTCCCCACCTGACTGTTTTTGTCTGTTTGACCATGCAGTAGGATGTTAACAATGAGGAGGCAACAGCAAAACTAGACTTTTCTTGCCTAGAGTGAGCTTTTATTAGCAAATGTGAAGATAAGCTGGCAAAAATTGTACAAATATTTACAAACAAAAATAAATAGGACGATGAACTAAATAAAGGTGGGCCTAATAAACTTATCGGAATCCTAATCAGCTCTAACCAAAGAAAATCCAGCAGCATATCAACCTGTTACCTGTCTGTCTTGTTTCACAAACAAAGCAATGACATGCTTCTTGTAGAAATACCCATTACCCAGAATGCATGGCAAACTCTTTAAATCGCCTAATTGACAATCACCTTCAATAAAGGTATACCAACACACTCAGGTAATGTATTCCACATGATAAATATCCCTACATCAATTACAGTCGATAAAATGCTTCTCATAATAAACAGGTGTTAATCAATGTCTGGACATACATAATTAGGAAAGACCCTAGTTTATGTGACAGAAGATATAGGACAATCGTCACAGTGCATAATGACCATGGTGCTATGGCAGCAGTGATGTCACTGTTTTTAACGGAGAGCTATAGCTCTGAAAAGAGTGGGTCAGATGTGTTGCTGTTCCTTGGGCACTGCAGAAGTCAGGTGTGCTTGTGTGTACGTGTAGTTAAAGCCCTGGACTGGGGACAGGAGGTTGAATGGCTACAGGACTGGTTGCACAAAGAGTCAAGACAGGAACACAGACACAAACACGCCCACAAATGTAGAGGCTCGTTTAAGACGCTCTGACTCATTTTCCATAAAGATTACAAACATTCACAGGCTATAATGTAATATAATGCAAAACACACACATGCTTGGTCACACAAACACAGGCGCAGAAAGTCCTTAATACGCTCTCACTCATTTTCAATAAAGATTACAAACATTCACAGGCTATAATACAATATATTGCAATACACACACATGCTTGGTCACACAAACACAGGCGCAGAAAGTCCTTAATACGCTCTCACTCATTTTCGATAAAGATTACAAATATTCACAGGCTATGTGGTACAATACATATGCTCGTGCACATCCACCCACCCTAAGCTCTCCCCTCAACAACAAATCCTCTTCCCCTCACTCAATCTCACCCTCCTTTC